>NC_038249.2:16277249-16303974 GCF_000004515.6 Glycine max
CGCCCCCGCCTAACTTAGATAGGAAGGTCTCTCATCTAACTTCACCGAATGCAGAAGTACATAAGTTCATTTAAAATTATGAAAGAAGCTTAGTACATTTATCTTCTTATTTCCTTCTCTTATAATTACATACAGAGATGTATATACAAACAAGACTTAGTTCATTTTAGCTTAGTACATTTATCTTCTTATTTCCTTCTCTTATAATTACATACAGAGAAGTATATACAAACAAGACTTAGTTTATTTTAGTTGATGGGGGACTTCATCACACCCCTCTTAGCCTTATGTTACCAACCACAACTAAGGTGGGTTAGGAGTGACCATAATTAAGACGTCTTTCCAACAATTCCTATACATGTTTATTGAGAAGTTTATTCAAACTGTTGGTTTTGTGGAGAAAATTATAAAAAAACAGAGGAGAGAAGAGAGACAATATGTATGCGGAGGAAATTGAATTATTCTATTCTAATTCAAATTGTTCTCAGCAGCGATACAATAAATAGCAAAAGATAAACTAATTAGATAACAAGATATTAGCAAAACAGAATATTAAAACTAACTTGCTCCTTAAAGATAGAAACCACTTATTGACTAGGCTAATCCATTAAAACTGACTTACTCCTAAAATATAGGAAACCAACTTATTTACTAAATCCTATTTTAAAAACTAAAAAATAAAATATTATGCAGTTACAAAAGTATATCTTCAACACAAACGACCACAATAAAGAGTAGTTGATAGAATCTAACAAGATACCTGAGAAGGAATTGCATGCACAAGAAGCAGGAGTAGCAGTAGTAGCAGCACTTACACCATCACCCTCAGTTTTCTTTTTCTCGAACTTAGCAAGTCCTTCACCCCAACTTAGCCTCGGCCTCTTCCTTGTCTCTTCAATCACACTGTTGGCACTGCTTTCCACTATATTCATGTTCCTGTCCCTACCATTTACTGTGCTTCGAGAATAAAACCTTTCAGAAGTATTGTTCCCTTTATTAAGTGGTTTCCAGCCCAAAGAACCCTCCCTCTCATAGTTCTTCTTATTATTATCATGGCATTGTTCTCTAAAGTTAAGCTTCTCCCTAGTGTTCATAGAACATGCATGAGAGGGAGTACTTAGTACATCATCAATTCGCCTCTTCGTTGAAGAACTCTCTCTCTCATAGTTCTTATTATTATTATTATTATTATTATTATTATTATTATTATTATTATTATTATGGCATTGTTCTCTGGAGTAAGGCTTCTCGCCATTGTTCACAGAAGGTGCATGTGAGGGAGTACATAGCACATTATCAATGGACCTCTTTGAGGATAAATGCTGTGAGGAGTACATAGCACATTACCAATGGACCTCTTTGAGGATAAATGCAGAGAGGCATTGTTAGCAATTTCCCAGAACTTGCATCTAGGGTCTCTTCGGGATTGAAGGGTTATGCCATAGTCAGAGCAAAAGCCTTGGCTAGGTTCCTTTGGAAACCGGTATCTAGCACCACCACCACCACCACCACTCGGTATTCTGGGACCTATACAAGAAGGAAAGCAAATCCATAGAAGCTAAGTATATATTCTCATGCACAAAAAAAGGAGAAAACAAATGTATGTGTTAGCATACACAAAAATTCATTTATTTGAAATAAGATTTTCAATTAGAGAGTTTAAAAAGATTTTCAAGTTGACTTGGTATGTCTAAATTTTATGAATCCTTTGAAAGTAAATGAAATTCAATGATACTCACAAAAATTAATATTCATATTAATATTTTCTCAATTAAATACATCTTTGACCAGGAATCATAATGGGGAGGTGTTAGGTAGGGTGTTATAGCATTGTCTCTATATCAATAAAAAATGAAAAAAAAAAAGCATTGTGTCTATATCCATGTTTGAAAAACAAATAGTCATATTTGCTCATATACATGAGTAGATAATAACTACCCATGTTCTCACAATTGCTAAGTAGTTATATACCCTTATTTGCACATGTTATCTTCATTCTACTTCAGAATAAAACCAACAAATCAATAAAAAAATACTAACTAATAAATTCCAATAGTTGAATTAAAATAATTATTCTTAAATCATTCAAACATAACCATTCAACATAATAATTTAGCATTATTATTATTATTATTAAATCACCCAAACCTAATCGTATAATATATATGTGTAGGTATATGACAAGGTGGGTACTATAGTATCCACATCTGCATTTGCCTCCTTTAAATTTTGAAGGTAAATCCATCCCTAGATGCATTGCTATTCAGCTAGAATTTATCCTTTACCCATATATAAAATTGAATAATAAGTATAGCCAATTAAATTATAAATTATTCAAAATTTTATTTTCTTCATAAATTAATTAATAAAAATTGAATGAAAAATTGTTTTCTCAAAAGTACTTAGTTGATAAAATTATAAGGCATAAATTGTGGTGAAATGTTATTTGTAAGACATGTTGTACAAAAGCCTTTACGATTAAAGAGAAAATAGAAGAAAAAGAAAGAGATAAAGAGATAGAAGTATGATGTGAGATGAAAAGAGATTGAGGTAAAAATATTGTATAAATATTTTTTTAGTTGTTGTATAAATAACGAAACTCCAACTTACTAGTTTACCAATTTGATTTCTTGCAATACATTTTCATCTTTTCTCATATTCTGGTATCCCCTTTTTCTTTCCTATTGTAAGGTTATATTTAGTCTCCCATTAGCCTCAAAAGCTTAATTGATTATATATCAAGGTGCATAAATTATAAATCACAAATCTAAGACCAAAGCAATAAAATAATCACCTATATGTTGGTGAGCATCTTGTCATAATGCATCAAGAATCATAAGTTATAAACTATATATGAATCAGATCAAAATGATAAAGAAGACTCACCAACACATTGAAATTGAGTAGATTCCTGATTCTTAAACTCAAGAAAACCACAATGACATGATGATTGTTGTTGTCTCACGAGAGATCCAAACCTCCTCTGCTCCTTATCCTTAGAGACTCCCTTTTGATCCAACAACATTGATTTTGGAGGCATAAAAAATCAACCCTAGTAGCACTGCACACCTAAAAAGAATTGTGTCGACAACAACAATCTTAGCACAAAACTAAATCAAAATAAAATTCGAATAGCACTAAAATTCCACAAGATTAACACCAAAATTCTACAACTTTTGCACCAAATTTAAGATTTCCTACTCTACTAAAAACCTAGGGTTTTTCCAAAAAAGAAAATAAAATCAACAATAAAATCAAACCTTCAATTATTTTGGTATTGAGAGAGGATGATCGCCCTAATTGAAACTCAAATCGAAAAGAGTAACACTCTATTATGAACTTAAACAAAAGCCTTAAATTATGAATATAAGTTCTTAAGTCCTTAGAGTGTCTATTGTTTGCTTATCTAAAGATTGTGGCCAAAAAAACTAGAAAATGGTCAAATGAGATGATCAAGAATGACAAAGAGCTAACCTAGACAAAGAGAGAGAGAGAGGGAGGGAGAAAGGAGAGAGAGAAACATAAGACAAAAACTATATAATTTTCAAATATCATTTTCCAATACTTTTTTACAAATCTTAAAGAGGACAAAATATATTTATAACAATTTAAATATGCTTAAAAATAAGTGTGGGAACCATTGCCCCTAGAAGTTGCCCTTCCCTCCGCCTATACAAGATAGTATTTTTAAAACAAAATGCAAATCAATTGAAGAGCTTCAGATGTGCATTGAGGTATACTAGTTTTCAATTTGTGCAAGTAATTTAAATTTTATCAAATTTACGTAAGTTTTAGACTTTTACCAAATAAAAACTAGTTGTAATTTAATAATACGATAAATACATATATAAGTTCTATTTGTATTCAATAATAAAATTGTATTTTTCAAATGCGTTTTTTTTTTATTTTTCAGTGAACAATTATTCTCATATATGGTTTATTGGCATTTTAATATTAAAAATTAGATTGCATATGCCAAATATGATTTTATATTTTTCATGAAATAATAAAATTTCATTTTCATGCATAAAACTATAATTTTATTTGAGTTTAATTTTATTACTATATTTCAATTTGTGCAACTAATTTATAAGTTTTAGATTCTTTCCAAATAAAATTAAGACAGTTTTGAAGAATATGATGAGAAATAAGCAAACAAAATGTATTTGACTTCTTCAAATTATTAAAGTTACTTTTAATTAACAATCATTCCCATATATGATTTTATAATACTTTAATTAAATAATTAAATTATATTTGTCAAACACAGCGTAGTATTTTTTTAGAATATAATGAGTTATTCCTTTATAAAAACTATATAATGAGTCATCATTTTCATGTATTATCTATAATTTTACAAATTATAAAATATTATGCGGTTAACTAATTAGAAATTATATTATGTGACTTTTAAAGTAATTATTGTAAAGTCGTCGAACTTATATTCAAATATAAAAATTGTGATTAAATGACAATATAAAATTTTTTACACTATTAATATATTTTAATTCAATTATTTTATTTTATCTTACAATAAACATATAAGTCACAGATATATAAATTGTATCACTTACAAATTCTAGAAGACATTACTATGTTTTAGGATGACAATTGTTGTTATAATATATAAAGTTATGACTATAAAAATTTTATAATATAATATTTTTAATCGGTTTATAATCTACATAACGTAAATTATTCTTTGGATTTCTATATTTTATTTGACCACTTTATTCTTTAATTATTATTTTTTTAAATAATGGACAAGAAAACATCTAATTGCATTTTTAGTAGTTACTATGAATTTGAGTCATTATTTAGTGACAAATAAATATTAAAATGGTACAAGAAATTATTTAGTCATCACAAACTACTACAAAACTACATTCTACTATGCTCCATCATAGATGATTTCTAAAAAACCATCGTCAATGAAAACATAGTGGAAATTTTATAAATAAATAGATATAGATGATTTTGGTCCTCTAAAAGATAGTCGTTAATGAAAACACAATACCATTAGTGATTTTTAAGACTTATTATTGTATAATAAAAAGTTAAAATGCTAAATTTTACAATTTTTGTTGGTTACCCAAATTATTTCTCCGTTATATATTATATCTTTTAATGCATACTCACCAATGATCTACTATTGTGTCATCTAAATTATTTAGTCCTTATCATGTTTCGCACGTATACGTAAGTAATTATCAAATTACATGGGATAACCACTAAACATGTTGATTAATTGGCACAAAATTATTTTATCTTAGCTAGTGATCTCAAATTCAAGTACTGAGTATAAAATTATGTTAACTATTTAAAGGGGGGGATTTATCGTCCACAATAACCCTACATGGATTAGGATAATTGTTTGCAATAACAAATACATATGATTTATAAAAAAAAAAAGGACAAAAATTAAGAATTGAAGCTTTGTTCCTAATACCATGTAAGTAATGTTGCACAACTCGTTCATAAGAGCTTTCAAAACAAATGAATAGTTTATTTGATTAATATATGACAATAATTTATTAAATATCCTATCTTTTCAAAATCCTAAATCATTTGGTTCATATATGATAATTACTTATCATATCTTCAAACATATAATCCTTGTAAATATATAAATATATGTTAGTCTTTTATACATGGTATATCATATTTAATATTGTAACAATTTAGAGATAAGATTATTTTTTTGACTTATGGAATTCTTTGACTACTTTTATTCTTTCTTTTTAAAAATATTTTTTTCATTGAAATTATAAAAAATATTACACTTTAATATCTTAATTTCTTTTTTCCTTAAATTATAATAAATGTTTGGTATTTAATATATAACAAATTATTTTGTCTAAATTGAGTTCTGACTCTTCTCCCCCATTCACGATTACATTGCAACTTGATGTTTAATTAATGTGTTAATTAGCTACACTTTACAATTCATTGGTTTGTTTTTGTCTCTTAATGGTGCAAGATCTCACAAAATGATCACATTTTTTGGTATTAACCCTCTTGTTCATTAGGGAAAAGAGACTATAATTAATCCAAAGTTCAACCAGATGGTAAATAAAGTTTAACAAATAATATTTTCCGTCAAGGATCGAACTCGAATAATACCAGACGATTCAATCTTAACTTCATCACATTAATTACTTGTGTCCAATTAATTGTACACATAATGTACACCAATTAAATGAATTGAATTCTTTGTCTAACTCCCTTATGACAATTGGATATAGGAACTTGAAATTTTTTTCATGTCAATTGTTTTAGTTCTTGTTAGGTAGTTGAAAAGTCAAAGAGAAAACATTTATTATTTTAGAGCATTTTCTCTCTCTTATATAATAGGTACAATAAGTATAGGGCTAAAAGCAAATGTTATTCTTTTGACTATTTTTATGGCAATAATAGTTACATGTTGAAATGAAGCAATCACTTTGCAAGGTTTTAATGCTTTTTTCTATCTCACTCCTTATTACTTTCTAAGGAAACTATTTGGAGGATAAGACAAAATTTAATGTTGTGATTTCACCAACCTAAGTATTGGTTGCAATACCCTCATAAGTATTATATGAACATCATACATACCAATGTGGAACATACCTTTCCAAAGCCAATATCTTGTAAATTTTATAATAAAATAATATACACAACAAAGAACAAGTATGCAAGGCATCATACAAATTAACAAAAACAATCATATATAAACGGCTAATCCTCACATAGGTCACAAAATTCATCCTAAAAATGGTCCTAATAAATAGATTAAATATAAAACAACACACATACAAACTGCTTAACATTTCTATTGCCTTAGTCTACTTACTCTAAAAGTAGTAGAATAAACTGATGATACAAAGGCCTCAGTTAGTGCCCTATGGACACTAAAATATTATACACCGTATAACATGTATGTACTTTCATAATAATTATATCTCATAATTATGGTATTAAAACATATGAGTAGCTAACAAGTAAATCATGCAACCCATAAAGGCATTACTCGTGAATCCTAGCATGAATGTGCTTAACTAAGCACGATTGTGCTCCCTTTAAGTATGTTTATATTTCAAAGAATGAGACAAACCCAAAACAAAAATCTAGAAACCTTGCACGATCGTGCTCATTATAGAACACAAATCTAGAAACCATGCAATACAACTTGGTCATTGCATGGTGTGCTTTACTAAGTACAGTTGTACTCCCTTCGAGTATGTCTATCTTTTAAAGTATGAGATAAATTCAAAATTGAGATCTAGAAACACAAATCTACAACTTTCTCATTGTAGAATGTGAATCTTGATGCAATCTTACCCCCCAAGGACTGTTGGACCTTGTGGCCTCAATAATCTTAAGAGGGATAGACTTAGAATGCAGAAGAAGCAACAACAATCAATTTAATAATGTTCTATAAACATGCAAGGCAAAATTGATTGCAATAACATAAATGAGATAAGGGAAGAGACAATGCAAACACAATTTTATACTGGTTCGGCCACACCCTTGTGCCTACATCCAGTCCCCAAGGAACCCGCTTGAGAGTTCCACTATCTTGTAAATTCCTTTTACAAGTTCTAAACACACAAGGACAACCCTTCCTTTGTGTTTAGAATTCTTTCACAACAAGAGACCCTCGGTCTCTTAATCCCTTTTCAGAATGAAGAAGAAGAGAAGAAGAATTCTCTCTTCAAGAGAAAAATATTACAATAAAGATCATGTAGGAATCCTTGTAGATTTTGCAAGTGTTTGGCCAAGGATTTCTTTTGAGAGAGCATTTGAATAGGAAGTTCTTTTGGAATCTCTCTCATTGTCTTTTGAGAGGATAAGACATTTTTGCCAAGCAAAACTCTCTCTTCAATTTCGTCCCAAGTCACATATATATAGGCTTTTGATGGCCATTCAAAATCCAAATGATAAGATGTGACTGTTGGCGATATTCCTTGAAAATCCTCTCTGGTAATCGATTACAGAATTAGTGTAATCGATTACGCAGTTATTTTTCTTGAACAGTTGTGACTCTTCATTTAAATTTGAATTCCCAACGTTTAGAGTCTCTGGTAATCGATTACATATGATGTGTAATCGATTACACACTTTCATGTGCCTTGGTAATCGATTACATGTATTGGTAATCGATTACATGTGCCTTGGATGACTTGAAATCTTTTCATTTTGAGGCAAGGCTTGATCTTGAAGAAATCTTAAATCAAGGCTTTGTTTGTTGAAACAATCTTGTATTAATCTTGAAGCAAAATGAGCCTTGTTTGATTCTTCTTTTAACATCATCAAAATCATGTATACATACATTCACAGTGTGATGAGAACCACGCACGATCTTCCTTGTGCTTGTGAGCTATCCAAATATGTTGTTGGTTGCATCCCATTGGATTCAATCCATATGTTCTGGTGGAGACTCGGTTTTTTAGACCAAGGATTATCTCAGCCCGAGGTGAGCATCAAGGAAGTAATGGAAACAATATCCAAAAGATTTGAAGAACTTGATGTTTGTGGTAAGTTTACTTTGAAGACTAAGCTTTGCGAAATTGCATACCCTGATCAAAATTCGAGGTGTCCTCCTCCAGCAAAGGTTAACACAAAAGGTGCACCGAAGAAACCAATGAAAACAAATCCAAGGTCAACAAAGTGCGATCCATCTTACTGGGAGTATGTAGATGATTTTCATTCTCAGCAAAATAGCAATTCGTCAGTGAGGCATAGTTCATCATCTTCTAACCAACCCAATCCAAGAATGATGATGCCTATGTTGGATCAATTTCAGCCATTTATCCACAACTTCATTGATAATATTGTTGATGTCGAAGCTGATGGAAATTGTGGATATCGGTCGGTTGTCGGTTTATTAGGTATGGGTGAAGACTCTTGGTCTTTGGTTCGCACTCATTTGCTTATAGAACTTGGCATATTCTCATAAGATTATATCAAGCTCTTTGGTGGCACGAACAGATTTGAGGATTTAAGGATGTCACTACATGTTGATGGGTTAACCAACGTATTTAATTTATGTTTTTGATTTTTAAGACTTAACTTTAAAATTAACTTTGACGTCTTTATTTGTTTCATTCAGGTCACTATGGATAAGTGGATGGATATAACCGACATGGGATATGTGATTGCATCAAGGTATGATGTAATCCTTGTATCCTTGTCTCACCAAAAAAGCATGACGTTCTTTTCTCTTAGAAGTCAACCACTGAGAGATTCTTCGGTGCATCGCATAATTTGTATCGGTCACGTCTATGGCAATCATTTTGTTCAGGTACATTGTAGATATCAAGTTTTTTTTTTATATTTATGAAATTAGTTGTGTACGATTGAGTTAATATTTTTTTTTTGCATGTACAGCAGATTTATTTAAAAGACCGTTGTCCTTTACCACCAATAGCATTGTTATGGTCTAGCAATTGTCATCCTTAGGCGAAGCAGTGACCAACTCCATATATTAGTAGAATGCAGTATTATAGAAACTTCACAACGTACAAAAGAGATTGTGTTGACTTAAATGATGATTGAAAATGTACTTTTGTTTATTTGTTATGTTAACATAAAAATTATTAGTTAATTGTTGCTTTTTCGAAGAAAAAAAATTGGTGCAACTAAAATAAAGTATGCATGTATGATAAATCGTTGTCTGAATTGATAATACATTGGAAAATGCAAGCGTGTTAACATAAAGCATGTTAGCATATCACGTCATTGGTGTGGTTGACAACACAGATAGAAACCATGTGCATGCATATGTATTTATTTTAAAAAATTGAATCAATGATACTGAAATTCATCTATATATATCACACAGCCGGACATTGTAAAAAATTAAACATTCATTCCTAACTCAACTCTTTGAACAAAGTATGACATTCTTGGGAGAAACAAGCAGTCGGACAATTGTAAGCTCCACATTAGGTTTTATTTTTCCAAATGATTCTATTGTTCACAATGACAGTGGTGTTTATTTTCAAATCTCCACTCCAGTACCTTTTCGAGTACCTAACGCTTGTGATTTTCAAACATTAAAAACCAGAATACACAATACCCTTCAGCTAACCGACAAACAATATTTGGATGAAATTTACTATTGGCAGTCATTCACAGATATAGGTAACCATCTTTGCTTTCAATGTATGCAACTGAAAAATGATGATGATGTTAACACAATGTAAATGTGTAATCATCAATTTTCAAGTGTTGGTCCGATTGAGTTATTATGCATCATTGGTAAAACACCAAATGGTATATTAAACATACTTGAAGCCACTATGACCCTTACTCATGATACCCTACTATATTACAATGGGAGGTGGAACATGCCACACCAAAATGAGTTTGTTGGTTACTCGTTCACAGGAAAAAATCCCAAAAAGTTTGACATTCCTTCCGGATGTACCATGGATGAACTGAAGGATTTGATCAAGCAAGTTGCGTCTCATGAGATTCCCCCTTATGGTATTCATGAAACACAAATGGTACGACGATTATTTTTTCGACAACCAAGTCACTATGAGTATTCAGATAAAATTATCAAATTCGAAATTATTGAACTGAAAACCAATGATGACGTGTTGAAGGTGTTAGTGCATTCTAACTACTGGAAAAAAATCCGAGCCAATAGAAATTTTAGCTGTTTTTAGTAAGCATGTAATCAAAATGGAAGATAATATGTCTTTGTCGCAAAATTAACATGACTTAATTGTCGTATTTGATGTTAATTTTATTTCTTTCGACTCTGTTTAAGTTAATGTAATGTTTGAAGTTAATGTAATTTTATTTTATGTTTGGAATGATTTAATGTTTGAATTCATGCAAATTTTATGTTATTGGTATTCAAAAATAAAATAAAATCCCCTTCTAAAATAAAAAAAATAAAGACACAAGCTTCTTGCAAATCAAGTTGATTCGTAAGTGACTTACGAATCAAGTTGATCCATAAGCAGCTTGCAACTTGCAAATCATCTACGTCAACTATGGATCAAATATAGCTTATGCGGATCAACAAAAATCTATATGAATCACATCATAACATAAACAAGGACATTTATGACATTTCGATATCTTATTCCATTATTAAGATAATAGTAGATTTCCATTTTCCATTGCTTAACATATAAGAAAAAAGATAAAGATGGAGAATATCCAGTAGTCCACTACGCTTTCCCTTACAAAGTTACAAATTCGTCAACAAAATCTAGGTTGACCATAGAAATAACATATTATTGGAGACACGTGTCAAATCAAAAGAACTCGGAAGATAACAATCACGCGGAGAATCCACTCTCCCCTCTTAATGGTGGTAACTACATAAAAGGAGAAGCGCACGATAATAGCCTCAGTTGCATCGAAGAGAGAGAGAGCGAGAGAGAGAGAGAGAATGGCAGCACTTGGTGGCAATCGTGATGTGGCAGGAAGCCAGAACAGCCTTGAGATCGATGGTTTAGCTCGCTTTGCTGTTGAAGAACACAACAAAAAACAGGTTTTTCTTTCTTTTTTCCCTTAAAAAAGATGAAAGAAAATGTTAATTATGTGTTGTATTGCATTGTTTGCTTCTCGAGAAATTCCTATGATTTGTTTTGAGTTGTTAATTTGTATTGGGTCAGGCCGATGATCGGTTTTGGCCATGTTAACGTTTCTTCGGAAATGCACATCTTGAATTGGATTCTCTCTCTCTTTTCTTTTGTCTTATGAACAATTATTGGCTTTTGGAATTTTAGTAATGGGATAGTAGATAGTTGGGTAAGTCTATTATTAGAATAATTATGAGTAAATTGCACTGATATCTATTGTGGTTTATTGAGATCGCACATACTCTTTTTTTAAAAAAAAAATTTACAGCCTTCCTGCACCATAGTAAAATGTGTTAGAGATGCCAATCTTTTCAAACAATTCAGGGAGATAGTGTATGGGTACAAAAAGAAAGATTGTTGAAAGAAATTCGACAAAACTACAAGAGTGTTAGTGTAATTTACTTAATAATTATTTATAGAACATTCACGTCATTTTTCTGAAGTGAGAGTTTTTGAAAAATAAGCCAATATTTCCAAATTGTAATCTCTTATCAATCATGCACTTACTCTCCAAAGGTTACGGTTGATTTAGTTTTTGATGTTACAAATGGTAAATTTAATATTGTCTTCAACAAGTACTCTGAACTAAAGATCAATTTAGAGCATATTTGAAAATCTGTTGCAAAATTACGTTTGACTCAAAAGTAATTTTGCAAATGGATCAGATTCCTTGCTTTTGCATTTATTTTGCTATTATTGGTTGAATTTGCATTGGAACGCATGCCACAACATTTCCAACTACTAATAAACATGCACTTAGTTTGCGAATTCAGCAGCTATCAGTTCATTACAAAGTTAAAAACCAAATTGCTTGTTCATAACATTAAGCACTAAATTAATTGATTGTTGGAACATCAAAGGATTCATTGAGTAGAGTAAGACAAAATCTTGCATCTAATAGATTGCAGGTTTGAACCCTCATTTGTTTATTTGGAGTGGGGTATATGTAAGTTTTTGTATAAATGTTCTTTGAGCCTAGAGGCTTTTTTCTGTTGTGTACTGGGCCATTCCTCCTCCCCTAAATTTTTGTTAGCCAAAAAAATCAATTGATTGTTGCGACAAATTTGCATGTTCATTATGTCAAGGAATAAATAGGTTGGTGGCGCCAATTTCAATAATGAAGTTAATTTTTTATTCTTTGTAGTTATAGAAACACTAGTGGGTTTCTATTATCTTTTCATTTTGTGGTAAGGGAATTTAAATATGACTTCTATTTTATTTTTATTGAATTGTTAATGGTTATGCAGAATGCCCTTTTGGAGTTTGAAAAGGTAGTAAGTGCAAAACAGCAAGTGGTTTCTGGTACCTTGTACACCATCACTTTGGAGGCAAAAGATGGTGGGCAAAAGAAGGTTTATGAAGCCAAAGTTTGGGAGAAGGCATGGTTGAACTTCAAGGAGGTGCAAGAGTTCAAGCTTGTTGGAGATGCACCTGCATAGTCTAGTGCTTAATTAGGTATTTGATAACATTACACAGTTGCCCCTGCATGATTTTCAAGTATGAAATGTTTCACTTATGAACTTCTTTCTTGTTTTTGCTATTCTTAAGATGGATCAAAAACCGAGGTTAAAATGAATGGGGAACTAAGTGGGGTAGCGGAGTTTAAAGAACTAGAACTTGAAGTTTGGATCAGTTTTCGATTTACACATTGGGCATTTTGTCAGTACAGTGCTTGTGATATTAATGATTGATAATGCTCATTCATTTTACTATCTGGTGTATAGGTTTCTATATAACCTGTCAATAAGTTGTTGATTATCATTGCTATAAGTTTGCGGGAAATTCATTTTTCATTTTTCCTGATGAATCAGCTTTGAGGGTAACGACAGTGATATATTGTGATCACGAATTTTGTTAAACATTTTATGAAATTATATTATTCATTTCAGATTCACTCTAGTTTTTTTTTCTTCCCCAATTCTCAAAGATAAATTGCACCTTAGCTTGACTTTTGGAAGTGAAACATTTTATCACAAAACTTCTCTAAGTTTTTATGACATAGGGATTGGGGAGAATGACCTTTTGATGTACTTTAAGGAGCAAGGTGGAGTATTATATGACTAATATAGTACTCAACTAGTGCATTTAAGTGAAATCATGTTAAAGTGAGTCATTTTCCAGGTTATCATTTGCTCAAATTCTCTTGAAATCCATTTTTATTTCTTTGCTTGTTCTGAATCATGGTCTCTGTATACCGTATTCCTCTTAGTAGCAATAGAGTGTTAGTCCAAAATGCATCGGTATATTTCTGTGTTTTTACCATTACAATAACAGCTGAAATAACACTCATTATATGTTTCAATAGTTGTGGTCCTGCCATTGCCGTAGTTTTGAACTCAGGATGAAGTGTTGAACCCTACACCCAATTAAGGGATGGCTATTGACAGAGTATTCCCTTTAGGGCCATTTCATGACTTCACTTATTATTAAGTGATTTCCACTCTTGCTTGTTTTCTGCCTAATACCATAAAACTTTCAAAAGGCTACTAATGGATTGCAAATCAACATAACTCTATCTTGGAAATCAGTGCCAACCTTCAATACTACGTCAATTTTGATTAGAGAATAAACATCAAAAGCACTTTAGTTACCGCAGCTAAATTTTGTCTGTTAACATATATGCCTTCATGTCCCAAGTAGTATTGAAACTTATAAAGGAGTCTTTCTTGATTTTCAGGTTGCAGAAGAGTGAAGAGTGAGACAGCCTGGCTCGAAGGGGAAAGCCTAAGGATATATCAAAGCATGCTATATGTATAAAATAAATGTAGCTTTTCTACCTTCGGTATTGATATTTGAAATCGTGATTTGGCATCTTATATATGATCTCTGTGTTTGTCTATACCTATTTATCTATTTCTCTATCTCCCTCTTTGTGTGTGTGGAAAATATTTAGTGAGAAGATCATTTTTTACATGAGTGAGAAGATAATGAATATTGACCACTATAAACATCAGAGTTCGTTGAAGCAAGTTTTTACACGCGGCAGTGCCAAAAGAATCTGAACCATTTTTAACTTTTTGACAAGCATATCACTTTTGGACCTCGCTTCTCTGTTGTCCATTTTCGTATTGTCCCCGTGAATATTAACACAACTCTTAAAACGACGTTGTTTTGAAGGGACAACACGGGAACAGCACGAAAAAGGATAACAGAGAAGTCCATTTCATCATTTTTAGCGAACATATTGGAGTTCGTATATTATAGTGGAGCTGTTACTACGGTGCACCAGCTATGCAAGTGGTTTATTATGGACCACTTTTATATACCGTAAGATTAATCTCATCGACACACTTACATGGTGTCAACACCAATTTTTTGTTTCTTTCTTTCTCTGTTTCTCCCTCATCCATGGGTTCACACTTTCTGAGGAAGAGGAAACATCCTGCGAGCATGTCCTCCACTGGATGTTCCTTGGCAGTGCACCACTGTCGAACAAGAACACCTTGACTACTTTACCACCATTCATCGTCGTGTACGAAGGTCCACCCGTTTGCTATGACATTCCCAAGGTTGATGTTTGAATTCGGCGCCACTGCCTCTCACTTTTCCATTCCGATTCGCATGACTTTAATTGTATCCAATCACAACATGGAGGTCTGGATTTCGGTCACCATCCAGTGCATCCACGGTTTAGCTGCATCCGCAACGATAGCTTTAACCACTATCCTAAGGTATTTAATTGCTTGTTTGATAGAATAAGGAGGAAAGAAGTCTGTTTCCTATTGATAGTGGCACTCCCACAGGCTGGCGGGGAACTCCCATATGGATGGCTGAGAATAATTCATATATAGGCTATAGGCTTGAAAAGAGTGCTAGCTTTCGTTAGGCCTTTCTTTTCCTAAAGATATCACCATGTGGAGTCCGGTCGAGAGCCATAGGCCTCAGTCGCAGTATGCTTCAACACCATCCACAGTGGCAACACTCACATCTTCAACAAAATGATAGTAGCCTCCCCCTCCCACAAACGCACATCCCCGCAAAAATGTGACAAAATTGCATGCAACCAAACAAACTCACCTTCCCTTTGATTCTCAAGACATTTTCAAGGGCATCGGTGATGAGCCTTTATGCTTTATGCTCAAATTTTTAAACTTGGGTTTGATGATGATCTTTTTGTCAGCTATTACTTGATTCCAATCCTTGTGATTTTCGGGTTCAAGGAAAGTGCAAGTCAAGTGTTTGATAAAAGTCCCCTGAAGGATATTGTTGTTTGAACTGCACTAATCAATGAAAATGTTAAAAACAAGACTCCTAGTTGAATACTAACAATGAAGCGGAAGATGGCGAAAAAACACGAAGGAGAGACCGGGGAGAGATGGCAAGAAAGGGAAAAAAATCTGCTGCCAAGGGTATGCGATGTAACCATATAGATGAGATTATTCTTTGGGGGTGTATAAACAACCTGAATAATTGGTTCAAGGAAGTCGATGGCGAATGTTGTGCTTGCCATAAAAGATATTAACATCAAGTGTATTAACATCAAGACCTAAATCTATATTTATATTTATATCTGTATTCTATATTATAAACATTAGAGTTCGTTGTTGAAGCAAGTTTTTACCTGTGGCAACGCCAAAAGAATCTTGGACATTTTCAACTTCTTTTGAAAAGCATACCACTTTTTAGCCAACATCTTGGAGTTTTTAAAAATCAAATTTAGTTTTACTTTTTAGCCTTGTGAGTGTATTAACACCAAGGCCTAAATTTATATCTATTATAAACATTAGAGTTCATTGTTGAAGTTAGTTTTTACATGTGGTAGTGCCAAAATAATCCTAGCCATTTTCAACTTTTTGAAAATCATACCACTTTTAGCCAACATCTTGGAGTTTATGTATTATAGTGGAACTTTAAAATCAAATTTAGTTTTACTTTTTAGCATCAAGGCCTAAATCTAATCTTAAGAGTTTATGGATTAACATCAAAGCCTAAATCTATATTTCTATGTCTATTTTATATTCTATATTATAAACATTGAAACTCATTGTTGTAGCTAGTACTTACACGTGGTAGCACCAAAAGCATTTGATCATTTTTAACTTTTTGTAAAGCATATCACTTTTAGCCAACAAATTGGAGTTTGTGTATTATAATGGAACTTCAAAATCAAATTTAGTTTTATTTTTTAGTCATTATAAGTGTATTAGCATCAAGTATATATATATATATATATATATATATATATATATATATATATATATATATATAAACATTGAAGCTCATTGGAACAAGTATTTACACGTGATATCACTAAAAACATTTGGTCATTTCAACTTTTTGTAAAGCATATTCCTTTTGGCCAACATATTGGAGTTTGTGTATTATAGTAAAATTTAAAAATCAAATTTAATTTAACTTTCTAATCATTATAAGCGTATTAAGGCCTAAATTAATTTATCAACATCAAAGATTAAAAAATTAATAATTAATTATTATAATTAGAGATTAATCTTATCAAATTGAAGAAAAGTGTGTGATTTATATAACCAATATCATCTAAGAATATAAGATTTTGTTATTATTATTGTATTAAAAACTAAAGTGACTTTTAGCTGTTATTTAACGAATTAAAATATTTTTCCACAATGTAAACAAAGTCATGGGGATTAGAGGTGGCAGCGCTAAGGGGCTAAGGGCTCATGACAGAGCATGGAGGT
Source organism: Glycine max (assembly GCF_000004515.6). Taxonomy (NCBI): domain Eukaryota; kingdom Viridiplantae; phylum Streptophyta; class Magnoliopsida; order Fabales; family Fabaceae; genus Glycine; species Glycine max. Next base: position 16,294,492 of record NC_038249.2, read on the forward strand.
AGGGGTGGGTAAGTGGGTCAGTCCACCCCGTGTAACGCCTGCCTGCATTGGTAGTGGACTGGTCCAATCCGTCCCGCTTCTTATACGGGCCAAATAAATTGGTCCGCCCCCGTCTCGCGGACCCCGCGGGTTAAACGGGCAGGTCCGCGGGCCTAATTTTAAAAGAATTTTAACTTTAATAAAAATATAATACAATCAAATTAAGTTCAATACAAATGTAAATAAAATCTCAATAATTAGTCAATTACATCAATAAAATAAATAATGTCTTAACAAAAGAAAATTCAAGCAATAAATCTAAAATATGAAATTTAAACATCTCCAACAACAAATGATTTCATATCTGAAGTAGCTTGAGTCTTCTCCATCTCCATATATTCATCTTCTTTTCCTAAAACTCAAAATAATAATAAATATTAGAATAAAATCAAGTTAAGTGATTAAAAGACAATAATTATTACATATTATTTATCCTGCATATCAAATACTAGTAACCAATTTTTAGTATATATTGTCAACAAGAAGCCTAGTTCAATATTTGTTAAGCACACGTGAGGAAAAAAATGTTCTACAACTACTAGATATGAATTATTTTTTATAATAAAAATATATTGAAATATCTTTAAAAATATTTATTTAACAATTATTTTTGGCTTAAATGATAAGAATTGATATTTTTATTATTTATGACTTTCAGATATGAAAATGATAGATTAAAAGAGAAAAAGATCGAGAAAATATCAAAAAAGAAGATTTTTAGCAGGTTATCACTTATCTTTTTTATCTTAATCTTTTATTTTTGTTATCTTTTATTTTTCTTATCTTATCCTTTTTTATCTTTATCATCTTTTAATTTAAATCTTTTATTTTTATCTTTATATCTTTATCTTATCTAATATATTTCTTTATTTGTTATTTTAAAAAAAAAGTTTAAAGTGAAAAAGAGAAAATCAAACATAATATAATTGGGTCAGGATCACACAAATTAAACTTAATGCGGGCTGCGGGCAACCCGCGGACTCCGCGGGCCAAACCCGCATAGTCCGCGGGTTAAGCAGGACGGGCCCAAAAATATGGCATAACCATGGACCGTTTAAAAAAATTGGTCCGTAACCCGTGCGGATCGTGGGCCCCATGGGTCAGTCCATGGACCTGAGTCCATTTACCCACCTCTACATGGAGGTGCCAGTATGAAGGACACGGATAGGGGAAGCTACTATAACTACTAAGTGTAAAGCAAAAATAAGTAAAGCTAATTGTGGATAGGAATTATCTGCCTCATTTCATTCCATGATTCATATTTATAGTGGATACAAGAATGCTAATTTGTCCTTATCCAGCTACTATAGGCTCACTAAATACAAAATAATAGAATTGGTGCATTGTTTATAACAAAATTGGTTGGCAAGATCTGTAGAATATTCTGGTTCTTGGCCTTGTCCCCTTATGCATAATCACTAAGATAAGTTGGTCTCCTTGTGGTCCTTCGTGGTCAGGTGTCAACCATGGCAAAATTGCTATCATCTCCCCCTTTTGGAAGACAAACCTTTTCCTTAAGGTTGTAGGTGATGCGAATGTTGTCCCACAGCTCTCAACTGGTGTCCTCTCCCGTCCACTACACCAGAACAAGTTTGGTTAGTGGCATGGTTTCATTGTCCCACTCCAAAATCTGAAGGGGCTCTAGGTGTAACTTGCAGATGAAGAGGGGGTTTCAGTCAGACACCAAACTCTGAGGAAATTCGTGTAACTTGCAAACCATATCCAAGAAGAGAACCACTACCTTGTGTCCAGTGTAACAGGGCGGCAAAGCACCGAAATGGGTTCCTTTGGAATAACTGTCTACGACCACTAGAATAGAAGTGAAGTCATTAGAAGGGGTAATCCAGTAATGAAATCCAGTGATAAATCCTTCCACAAAGAGGATGGAGTGGGTAAGGTTTGAAGTAGATCCGATGATGTAAGCTCTAATGTCCTTGGGGGGTAGGATTGCATCACCTGATGGCTTCTTAGATCTGTATTTTGTTTGCTGACAAACGGAACATTGTGCTACATATCACCGAACATCATAATGCATTTGCGGCCAAAAGAAATTAGTTTGTAGTTGATGCAATGTTTTGGCGACACTCATATGACCTACCAAAAGGATTTTGTGAAACTCGTTCAACAACAAGTTGGTGAATTAGTTATCCGAGGGTAACCAAATCTTCCCCTAAAAAACAACAGGTCGCGATTGACAAAAAACCCGGGGTGAGATTCAGGGTGTAGACGCACTTGTCACAGAAGGTTAGCGTAGATGTTGTTGTCATGTAGAGAGCGACGAAGATGGTCGAGAAATAACAAGAACAATTGAGAGGTGATCAGAATATTGATGCGGGATAATGCGTCAGCTACAACGTTAATGGAACCATACTTATATTGTATGGTGTAACCATACCCGAGCAACTTAGATAAGTAAGTCTATTGTTTTGGGGTTTGGATCACTTGGGACATGAGGTCTTTCAAACTCTGGTACTCTGGTAATCGGTGAGGATAATAAAGGGGTGGCCCAGGAGGAAATATATCCATTTTCGAACTGTGGAAGTAATTGCATGAAGAAGTAATTGCATGAAGTTCGCGGACATATGTCATGCTTGCTTGAGTTGACGACAAAATGCCTTGCTGAAATAAGATATGGGATAGGAATTTTAATTTGAATCAGCATGACACCCATAGCTATGCTGGAAGCATCTGATTCCAAGATAAAAGGAATAGTGAAGTGTGGTCTGGTGTCATCCATGGCAGAATTGCTATCAGACGTGCCCATCGTGTACAGATGGTAGCAAATAGGGTGCACGATAGAGCCACCGCTTGGATGTTGCAGCACAAGCTCAAAGAAAATATAGAGCAAAAGAAATTTTATTTTTTGAAATAACAGTGGACTACAAATTTAATTGTGAGGATATATGAATTTTTTATGATTCTCAATATATTTTTAACATTTAAAACCTTTAATTGCGGAAGATTTTTCAAAAATTAAAATATGCAAACAGACGTCTTAGTTGTCACGTTAATTAATTTGATAAATTATTCACATGTGATGTTATGAGAGTAGGCAATAATTTCTCAGCCAACCCATAGGATAATTTCTCAGCCAACCCATCTTAGGAATTCTTTTAAGAATATATTTTCTTAATTTATACATAGAAAAAGGAAGTTAGAGTATATAAAACCAAATTAAACCGTTTGTCAAACACTAAATCAATCCAAAAAAATTGAAAATCACTTAAACAAAAACTCACAAAATAAATTTTTTTAAAAATTCATATACATTTTGCAGTTTAGTTCAATTTTCATATTTTATTATAAAAAACAAACAAATCAAATATTGTAATTATATTATTTTTTTATTGTGGTAGTTAGTAATAAATATTAAATAATTTTAAATTTTTTTATTTTATAATTAAGATGTATATTTTACTTTCATATGTTAAAAGATGACGTATTAATATGTTAAAAAATATTATTAAATATAAAATTATTCACAAATTATTATTATTATTATTATTATTATTATTATTATTATTATTATTATTATTATATTATAAAAAGTTAAGTAATATCATTTTATATTAATGTTAAATAGAAAGTGAAAATAATAATTTTTAACTAAAATATATTATTTAAAATTTAAAAAAAGTTATTTTTAAAATAATATAGAATCTATAAAAATAGATAAAAATGATTAATATTTTTAGTTTTTGATCTTCAATTTTATTAGGTCACTGCATCCTTAATCAACCAAATATTAACAAATATGGATGTATCCGCACCTCTCCCACCTAGGTCTCTCTTACTCTCAAATTTTAGTTTTCCCACATTAAAAAAAAATGTAATTACAATTTCTATTCAACCTCCCTTATTTCTTCCTCTCCTGTCTATCACCCCTTCTTTCTGCCAAGCTGCATCCATTATTCCCTCAATGATTTCTTATGGTTTCTTCAAAATCAATGAAAAATAAAAGCAAAACGAACACGATTATAGTGAGGTCGAAGGGTAACCCCATATCCATCCAATATACTACTCCCGTTCTTTTCTTCTTTAGAATCCTAAATTTCTCTTTCTCTTTCCGATGATGATGCTTTCGCCTTAGTTTTGTTGCTTTCTCACTGGTTCAAACGTCTTTTCCTCTTTCCACCTCTACGCATTCTCTGTGCTTTTCACTCACGATCTTCACTTCAATCGCTACGATTCGCTCCCCATTCCTTCTCTTTTCATAGCTTGTCGGATCAATTTGTGGTTTTTTTCCCTCTCTTTTTTTGTTGTTTGTTTGGATTTTTTTTTTTCATTTTAGTTTGTGGATTTTTTTGTGTGTCTGAATCAGTTTGAGATTGTTGTTCCCGGTGCGTGTTTGTATGCGATGGTGGTTGTCGGGTCCATATGTGGATTTTTTTCCATTGAATGCTCAATCTGGGTTTGATTTTTTGTTTAGTATTCCTGATGAAGCAATTGGTGGAGTTTGTTGGAAAAGATTCTACTTTTAGCAAAATATACTCCACAAACAAAAAGAATGTCCCTAAAAGCATACTTAGAAAACCATCATTTTTTTGCATCCCAAATTTACCACACACTTCTTATGTCATCATCATTGTCAGTCATCCTAATCCTCCATAATAACCAAAACAGATTACACAAATTCCAACTAACTCCATCCGAAACACCACAAAAAAAACCCACAAACTAAAATGAAAAAAAAAACAGATAATTCAAACAAAAAACAAAAAAAAAAGAGAAGGAAAAAAACCTCACAGATCGATCTGGCAAGCTGTGAAAAAAAGAAGGATCGGGGAGCAAATAAAAATAGTATTCATTTTATCTATTGTTTTCAAAAGTAGTTAATTAATTTTACCAAGAGGGGCATTTTTTCCAACTGGGGGGTTGCTTTTAAATAAGGGTAAATAGCCTCTTTTGTCCCTTAATGTATAATTCACTGACAAATGCGTCCCTGAAAGATGAAAATACAAAATTTAGTCCCTGAAAGTGTAAAATGTACGACAAATATATCATGTCGTTAATTTAGCATAGGGGCATATTTGTCATAATATTTTTTTGACTTTTTATCTTTTCACTCCGCTGACAGATGCATCCATGAAAGATGACAATACAAAATTTAGTCCCCAAAAGTATAAAAGTGCAACAAATATATCTGAGTGTTAATAATAGATTGTGACTAATTATTATTATTATTATTATTATTATTATTATTATTATTATTATTATTATTATTATTATTATTATTATGTGTTTATAATTTAATGCTCATATTTGTTTAATACTTCGGTAATATATTTTTTAAATTGCCTTTTAATATATATATCTTTATTATTTTGGTTTTCTTATCAAACCTTAATCTTTATAGTTAAAAAAGACTTTATCTTATATCTTATAATTTTATCAAATTTCTACTAAATTTCTCATTTTTAATCTTTAAAATTATTTCATTTCCCAATTTTAACTTAAGTAACCTTATATTTAGATTGAAAATAATATGTCGAAAGTTTTGAGTAGAAAAAACACAATTGGCTGCAAAACCAAATTTATATATTTTAGAAAAAAAATTAATCAACTATTTTTTTTATAAAAAAGTCTCAAAATTTAAACTAGTTAAAACTAAAGTGAAATTTAAAAAAAAAAAGTCTCACAAAATTTAATCAATTGAGTTATCATTTTAAAAAAATAAAAGTCTTTTATTTCTTGAAATTTTTTGTTTCTTCTATTAATTATTAATCTTTATTATGTGCTCTTCCATAATATGTCAAATGGAATGCAATGTCGCTGCAGCCTCTAAATCAGCGAGAGATACAACTCTACGTTCCACAAGTAATAAACCTTGTACTAGTTTGTTTTTTTAAAGTTAACCTCTGTATTAATTTGAGCATTATTGTATTTTTTATTTAAATTTATTTGGATTTTTTATTTGTTAGTAACTAATTTCCATTTCATTCATATTATGTATAATAAGTGTTGTCTTGAGTAGAAGTATATAAGGTTTATCCACGAGATTCTTTCATATTTGAGATATATATATATATATATATATATATATATATATATATATATATATTATTGATTAAGGAAAAAGACTTATAATTTCACTTTAGTTCTATCTAGTTTAAATTTTTTGAGACTTTTTTTTAAAAAAATAGTTGATTATATTATTTTTTATAAATAAATAAATAAATAAATTTGATCATGCGACTCGTTGTGTTTTTTCTACTCAAAACACTTGACATATTAATTTCAGTCTAAATATTAGAGTACTTAAGTTAGAATTGGGATATAGAATAATTTTAAAGATTAAAAGTGAGAAATTTATTAGAAATTTGATAAAATTATAACATATAAGATAAAGTTTCTTTAACACTAAAGATTAAGGTTTGACGAGAAAATCAAAACAATAATAATATATATATTAAAAGACAATTCAAAAATATATTACATAAGTACTAAACGAATAGCAGTAAATTATAAACACATAATAATAATAATAATAATAATAATAATAAGTTACAGTCTATTATTAACGTTTGAATATATTTGTCATACTTTTTATACTTTCAGGGATTAAATTTTATATTTTCATCTTTCAGGGACGCATTTGTGAGTCGGAAGACGAAAAGTCAAAAAAATATTATGACAAATATGCCCATATGCTGACAATTCACATTGACAATCATTTCAATGACAAATTTGTCCTTCTGTGCCATGTAGGCAACTTTATTAACGGTGACGGATAGAAGTTAAGGGCAGGATATATTTGTCGCACTTTTTACACTTTTAGAGACTAAATTTTGTATTTTCATCTTTCATGGGTGCATTTGTTAGCGAATTACATATTGAGGGACAAAAGTGACTATTTATCTTTTAAATATTTTCCCAAAAGAAGATAAGTCGTAATAGATGCTATAACTTTTACATTAGAAGTCGTAGCACCTATTACGAGTTTTTTTTACTGAAGTCGTAAGTAATTTTACGATTTTAGTTAATTTTGTTTAACGACTTTAAAGTCGTAACTTTTTTGTTTTTTTTTACTTCTACGACTTGAGAGTCGTAAAAGTTTTTTATTTTTTTGTTGGTTTTAAGACTTCAAAATCGTAAAACCTTTTTTTTAAAATTAAAATTGTTTTGGTAAAATTTTTGTTGTTATAAAAGTTTTAATTGTTTTACCAACTATTTTATTTTTTTTCTAATTTTTTAAAATTATAAAAAAAATTATTTATTTAATTTTCAAATAAATAATTTTAATTTTAATTTTAATTTTTTATTAATTTTATTTAATATGGTTTTATTTTATGTGATATATTTTTTAATGTTTTATTATTTAAAATATATTGTATCCTTTTAATATTGTTTTATTTAATTTTTTATTTATTTAAAATTTAGATAATCTATTTATAAAAATATATACTAAAATTCAAAGCAACATAATACATTAATATAAAATGAACAATACTAAAAATATTTAATATGTATTTTTATTAAAAGAATATATAAATTTTAAATAAAATAATATTAAAAAGATATAATATATTTTAAATAATAAAACATTAAAAAAATATATAACATATAAAATAAAACCATACAAAATGTACAACATATTAAATAAAAGTATTAACATGTATAATTAAAATGATTTATTTAATAATTAAATAAATAATTTTTTTTACAACTTTAAAAAATTAGAAAAGGAAAGAAAATAGAAGTAAAAAAAATTTAAAACTTTTATAAAAAAACAAAATTTTATGAAAATAATTTTAATTTTGTTTAAAAAAAGTTATACGACTTTAAAGTCGTAAAAAAAAAAGATAATCACTTTAAAATAAAAAAGTTAATAGTAAAATTATTTTAAAAAAATATAACAGATATTATAACTTTTACCTCATAAAACATAACATATATTATAATTTATACTTTTTAGAAACTTATTTAAAAACAACCCAAAAAATGCATAAAAAAATATCCCTATAGATAAAAAAAGCCCACCAATCCGGAAATGATTTCATCACATTTTTATTTTCATGGTATATATGTGTACAGGTAACAACAAACTATAGTCACGAAGATTCAGAAAAGGTCCAGTAATAATAATAATTTACCACGGCACATGATATGGTAAATTATATCGAAGAACGATTTCATATATTTAGAGATTCAACTGTTGGTAAATATTTGTGTTTTAATTTAAAATTTATAAATATATATTAATTCTATTTTATAAAATAAAATATTTATTTTAAATTTTTTTAAGATTTTATTTTTAATGAGTCAACTAATTTGTTATATTTGTTTTTGATAATTGTAGGTTAGTTTTCAACGGTTATATTTTCAATAGTCATGTTTGGTTTGTTGCTGAAGGTGATCTGTGTCTGTATATTTTCTTTCCTCCTTTCTAAAAAGAGTCAGAGCAACGTCTGGTTTCTTTCTCTCATCTCTTTCTTTTTCCTATAAAAAACTTATTTTTGTTAGAGCAAGAACATTGGTGTTCAGAAGGTTCGAGAATCCTTTCGCTGCACACGATCGGAACCAACGAGTTATCGTATCTTAGGAGAGGAGCGCAATCAAATTTTTCTACCAGTGCAATGGGGCGTTTTCTCTCTAAGGATGATGTTTACGCGCTTCAACCCAAACTATATTTTTCTTCCCCTAATTTATTTTTTTCTTGTGCTTATTGTATGTTATAATGCATTATTCATGTGCTGTCAATTAAATTTATTTTGCTACTGTTATTTTGTTATTTAATTCAAGACTGTGCATCTTCTTCGTATTTATTTTCTTTCATTTTTTATTTTATTTTTCCAACAGTCTTAAAGAGAAAAATTTATTTTTCACTTCCTTCTTGCATAGTCTTTTCTGCAGTAACATTCTATTTTATCAAAATGTCCGTCATGGATATGATTAAGTCCCTTTCCAGTAAGCCTGAAAAATTTACGGGTGAAATTTTTTTCTGTTGACAACAACAAATGAAATTCTGGCTTACTGAATTGGATTTATACTCTGTGATTTCTAAAAGAGAAATAAAAACTTCAACTTCCTCTACTGATATAGTTCAATCTGATGCAACCATTAAGCATGATGTTTCTGATAAAGATATTTTATGTCATGGACGAATTTTAAGTGCATTGGCCGATAACATATATAAGATTTTTTGTCATACCAAAACTTCTGTTGAGTTATGGGAAGCACTTGAATTGAAATATGGATCTGCCGAAAAAGGTTTAAGTCTTCACTCTTGTGAAAAAATGATTGAGTTTCAAATGATTGATGAAAAATCTATTTCAGATCAGATCCATGAATTTGAAAACATTGTTTATGACATGAAATTGAAAGGAATTGTTTTGCCTGACATTATGCTTGTGACTTTCATGATTTCAAAATTGCCTCCTTCGTGGACTGATTTTGCTCGAAGCCTAAAACATAAACATGAAAGTTTTACCTTTGATGATTTGC
>NC_038249.2:16304721-16345215 GCF_000004515.6 Glycine max
ATCAAAAGAATGATGTCTCTTAATCTTATTCCTAAGGCTTCCATTGATTTAAAACAAAAAATGTGAAACATGTATTCAAGCAAAGCAACCTAAAAAGAGTTTTACTACATGTATTGAAAGAGAAACTAACTTACTTGAATTGGTTCACAGTGATGTATGTGATAGTAATGATGTGTTAACACGTGGTGGTAAGAGATATTTTATTACTTTCATTGATGATTTCTCCAAATATTGTTATGTGTATTTAGTTAATCACAAAAGTGAATTATTTGATAAGTTCAAAGTATATAAAACAGAAGTAGAAAATCAATTAGAAAGAAAAATTAAAATTTTACGTTCCAATAGAGGTGGAGAATACACATCTTTAGACATGAGTAAATTTTATGAAATGCATGGTATTATTCATGAAGTGACACCTCTGTATGCTCCTCAATCTAATGGTATTGCGGAAAGAAAGAATCGTACATTGCTTGATATGGTAAATGCTATGCTTGTAAGTTCTGGTTTACCAAGTAATATGTGGGGTGAAGCTTTGTATTCTGCATGTCATATTCTTAAAATAGAGTGCCTTATAAAATTTTTGAATAAACCCCTTATGAGCTATGGAGAAAAAGAGAACCAAAACTGAAATATCTTAAAGTGTGGGGGTGTCTAGCAAAGGTAAACATCCCCATTAATAAGAAAAGGAAAATTGGACCAAAAATTGTTGATTGTGTTTTTGTTGGATACTCTATGCATAGTACTACTTATAGATTTTTGGTAGTTAATTCAGAAGTGTCTGAAATTTCTAATGGTACTATTATGGAATCTAGAGATGCTACTTTCTTTGAAAATATTTTTCCTTTGAAAAATAAATTGTCTAAATCTATGTGTGATACTTCTTGTTCTAATTTGTCTTCTTGTAGTAATACTAATAAAGACATTGTGTTTGAACCTAGGAGGAGTAAAAGATCTAAAAAAGTTAAGGATTTTGGTTCTGAATTTTGCTCTTTTTTGCTTGAAGATGATCCTAAAACTTATGGTGAGGCCATGAGGTCTATTGATGCACCTTTTTGGACAGAAGCTATTAATGATGAAATGAGTTCTCTTAAAAATAATAAAACTTGGTTTCTTACTGATCTTCCCCTGGTTGTAAAAGTATAGGTTGTAAGTGGGTTTTTTGAAAGAAATTAAGAACGGATGGATCTATAGAAAAATTTAAGGTAAGACTTGTTGTGATGGGGTGTAAACAAATAGAAGGTGTAGATTTCTTTGATACATATTCTCCTGTTTCTAAAGTTACTACCATTAGGGTCTTAATTGCACTTGCTTGTGTTTTTAATTTAGAAATTCATCAAATGGATGTAAAAACTGCCTTTTTAAATGGTGAATTAGAAGAAGAAATTTATATGAGTCAACCTGAAGGCTTTGTAGAACCGGAGAAGGAAAAGAAAGTTTGCAAACTTGTTAAATCTTTATATAGTTTGAAACAAGCTCCAAAGCAATGGCACGAAAAATTTGATCAAGTTGTTCTTTCGTATGGTTTTTAAATCAATAATACTGATAAATGTGTGTATGTGAAACAATTGGATGATAATGGATGTGTCATTTTATGTTTGTATGTGGATGACATATTGATATTTGGTAGTAATATGCAATTCATAAATGATGTGAAGCCTTTCTTGTCTAGAAATTTTGATATGAAGGACCTTGGTCCTATAGATGTGATTTTGGGTATTAAACTTATAAAGAAATATAATGGCATGATTTTAACCCAATCACACTATGTTGAAAAGCTATTGAAAAAGTTTAACTATTTTAATGTGAAACTTGTTTCTACTCCTTATGACTCATCCATCAAGCTAAAGAAAAATTTGAGTAAAAGAATTTCTTCACATAAATATTCTCAAATTATCGGTTCTTTGTTGCATTTGACAAACTTCTCTAGGCCTGACATTGCATATGCAGTTGGTAGATTAGGAAGGTATACTAATAATCCTGATCATTCTCATTAGATTGCATTAGAAAGAGTTTTTAGATACTTAAAGAGGAACCATCAATTATGACATTCATTATACATGTTTTCCTGCAGTAATTGAGCAGTTTAATGATGCAAATTAGATTTCTGATTCTGATGAAACAAAATCAACAAGTGATTATGTTTTTACTTTAGCTGGTGGTGCAATATCATGGAAATCTGCTAAACAAACTATTATTTCACGTTCTACTATGGAAGCAGAAATTATTGCTTTGGATACTGCTACTAGTGAGACTGAGTTTCTTAAAAATTTGTTATGTGATTTTCCATTGTTGAATAAGCATGTACCTCCAATTCCAATGCATTGTGATAGTCAAGTTGCTATATCTAAAGTTACTAGCAAAAATTTTAATGAAAAAAGAAGACACTTAAGAGTGAGACATAAGTCTATTAGAAATTTGATTTCTCATGGTGTCATTTCTCTTGACTTTGTCAGGTCAAAAAATAATGTTGCGGATCCGCTTACAAAAGGGTTGACGTGTCAACAAGTACTTGAGTTGTCGAGAGGAATGAGACTAAGGCCCATTATTTAGTTACAACAATGGACACCCGTCTCTGTGTGATTGGTGATCCCATGAATAGAGTTCAACGGGAACAACAAAATTGTTTATTGACTAAAGTACACCAAAATGAAATCTGGCGGAGCTATTCTGTTTCTCATTCCTATGACGAGGTGTATTATAAATTGTGGTAATATTAAGGTTGAGGTATTTATATATGTGTATTTTTGGTAAAAAAAAAATACCTCTTAATGAATCCGATGACAATTATTGTAGGGTGGGGTCACAACCCACTCTTTGAGGATTCACCTAGTGAGTGTGGTGGTGGGGTCGCCACTGTGAGATATGAGCTAATTTCTAAGTGACACTCACGAAACAAGATACAAGCGCAAGGCTGTGTAACGCACTACCACTGATTAGAACCTAATTGAACACCAATTTTGTAGGGGTTGTGTACTAAAGTCCGGTTAAAGAATATGTAGTTCAAGACAATCAAGTCACTATATTTTTTTCGGATGGAAGTTCATAAATACTAGATATAAGGCTCAAACCCGAAAGGTTCTTTATACCGAAATACAATATCACATGCTTTTTCTCTTATGTTTTTATACAAATTATCTTTTAGAAAATATATTTTAAAATTTTAAATTATGTGGGGGAATGTTGGTAAATATTTGTGTTTTAATTTAAAATTTATAAATATATATTAATTCTATTTTTTAAAATAAAATATTTATTTTAGATTTTCTTAAGATTTTGTTTTAATGAGTCAACTAGTTTGTTATATTTGTTTTTGACAACTGTAGGTTAGTTTCCAACGGTCATATTTTGTTTGTTGTTTAAGGTGACCTGTGCCTATACATTCTCTTTTCTCTTTTCTAAAAAGAGACAGAGCAACGACTGCTGGGTTCTTTCTCCCAAAAAAAATTATCTCTTTCTTTTCTTATAAAAAAACTTATTTTTGTGAGAGTAAGAGCATTGGTGTTCAGAAGGTTCGGGGATCCTTTCGCTGCACACGATCGGAACCAACGGGTTGTCGTATATTGGGAGAGGAGCGCAATCAAATTTTTCTACCAGTGCAGTGGGGTGTTTTCTCTCTAAGGATAGTGTTTACGCGCTTCAACCCAGACTATATTTTTTTCCCTAATTTATTTTTTTCTTGTGCTTATTGTATGTTATAATGCATTATTCATGTGCTGTCAATTAAATTTATTTTGCTACTGTTATTTTGTTATTTAATTTAAGACTGTGCATCTTCTTCGTATTTATTTTCTTTCATTTTTTTTTTCGAACAATATACACGCACGATTTGATGTAATTCATCTATAATATCTAAAGCATTATTAACCCAATTTTCTAGCATTCATATCTTTCACTAACAAATATGATTTACTCACCTCCAAGTAATTTTTACTTTTTATTATTTTTTTTCCTTTACCAATTGCGTAAACAGAATTTTTTTTATTATTTTTCTTTTTCTCAATCGTTAAAGAATAAAAAAAAAACAGTTTATATATGTGATTATAAGAAAATAATATTTATCCTTATACTTGTGTTATACGTGATTTGATTTAAAATTTGTAAAATCAATTTTTTTAGTTATAATCTTTAATTATTATTTTTTGTAAAAAAGCCACCTTTTTTATTATTATCTTGAAACTAATTATCTAATAAATTATTATATTAACATGTTTAATATTTTTTTACTAAAAAAATTAAATAATATTTATCTAAATAATCCTATGTTACCTCCGTATTGCTATCAATGTTCAATATATCATTGGAAGTCAACTCCTGAAAGATAGGACGATTGCAATTTTGAATAAAATTAAATTGTTAATGAAATGATTCCTATCCTTGCTTTTATGATTCCCCAAATATTTTTTAATGTCTCTTTGAATTTATTTTGTTGATATCATTAATTCTTCTTCCTTTCGTTTTTCTGCATTAATTTCCATAGGATCTATAATTCACTCTAAAAAATGTATGGTTTCTATTATCTAAAATGAGAGGTAAATGATATTTGGTGTTGAATTTGAAAGAGTGTGTTTTTCTCAATTTAATGTGTTTGATCACTGATAAAAACATGCATATCCTATTTTGCGGTTTGAAACTCTTTAGAAATCTTTGTATCTCTTCAATCAATTTCTTTTGTTCAACAAAAAAAATTGATTTTCCTTCTGAATTGAATTTCTTCATCATCGTGTGTACTAACACGTATTTAGGAAATATTTCATTAGGTTATTTAAAGGCTTTTTTTATTTTTTTTTCAAGTAAAGGTCTCGCCCCTATTTTGATCTTATATTACATGCAGGATCTCCTAATGCGAGAAAGCAATACTAGTGATGCTTCTATTGTTTAAAAATAGAGCAAGGTGAGCAGGTTCAAGTTTATAAAATGGTTAAAAATTATATTCTTGAAATTAGATTCTACGTTAATTTTGTAGTTTATTATTATTTAATCAATATGAGTATTTCAATTTCATTTGAAACATAGAGGGGTTGCTATGGAGACTTATGCTATCAAATTCACAAATTGGTTTAGATTTTTTTGCTATAAAATTTTGAGCTGCATCATGGTAAAACTTAATTTGATGTTATTTTTTTAAAACTATTTTTTATTTAAATAATATATTGATGTTACATTTTACGAAAAAAAAGAGAATACAACAAATTAGATGATTATTTTTTTATGAAAGTATATATGAAGAGAGAAATTTTAACTTAACTTACCATATAAAATATATAAAATGTAACACCTAGAAATAACATTTTCTAATGAAAATGAGTAAGAATATTTACACTAAACTCCCAAGAATAAACATTTTTTATAAATATTTTTGTCCAATCAAAGTTATAATTTATTTTGCACAATTAGAGTATATTTATTTACATAAAAAAATCAAATCAACATAACAACTATTATTTTCTTCATGAAAAATTAGTGTATAATTTATTTTTTATTTATTATGATAGAGTTCCAAGCCAAAAGATAAAGTGCATGCATAATGAGAATTAGATTTTTATCACTAAGATATAGGTGACTTTAATACAAAGTGAAAGATTATATTTTATTAGATGAATCTTAGTTGAATGAATATATTGGAAGTTATTTTTGTTTCAACTTTCAAGAAAACTTATTTATTATAGTTGGTGATCATCTTCATTATAAATAGAAAAAATATTAAGTGAAGAAATACAACACATGAAAATAGAGTGAGAGAAGAGAGATTGTGAAACAAAGTCTTTGTTCTTTGTGTGAGAGTGTTATCATTTCTTGTAACCATTGAGTGAGATATTCAGGTTTGTAGAATGATATACTATTTGAGGTGAGTTACAATCTTGTAATCATTTTTGTAATAGTGAAATACTTTTTGAGTCGATTTTGTAGACGTGGACAAGAAGTGTCAAATCACGTTGAGATTTATTATTATTTTTCCTACGATATAATCTTTAATGTTCTCATTAGACGTAGATAATTTTATTAGTAGGAAAGTTGATTATCCAACAATGATATTGTGTATGTTCTCATTATCTTAGAGTTGATTTTCCAACGATAATCTTCCCACTTGTCTAAATTATTTATGTTTTTCTTCTACCCAATAAGTTTTATTTTATTTTATGCTTTGATATGTGTATGACAATAAATTAATATAGCAATTACATATAAATTATAACACTTAAGGATGGATTTTTTTTTTCTTATCAAAGCAGGTAGAAATTTCCACTTAATTTATGGGAAAGAATAATTTTCCTGAAGTTACATTATTTTGATGAAATTATTTTTTATTATAACAATTTTAATTTGAACGTATTTTTCTTATGATTGCCTCTTTCGTTATTTAAATAACTTATTGAGTGTTTTATTCTATCATCTTGGAAAGTATGAAAAGAAAATAACAAATGGGAAGGAATATTTTTCATGAAAGTATGAAAACGAATTAAGACTTAAATTATCATATAAAATATTCAAAATATAACTAATAAACATTTTTTTATAAAAATAAGTAGGAAATTTATTCTAAATTTAGGGGGATAACATGAACAAGCTCATCTACAATATCTAAAACACAACTCCTATCATTTTGAAATTAAATTTGCCAAATCCTATAATCATATAACCATAATTAATCAAATCAATGTCTTGCGTGGCATTCTCTTGAAGAATATACCAGTTTTGGGATCTTAGTTTCAAACTGCAACCAGTTGAATGTGTAGTAGAGTGACTCAAATAAAATAAAAAACACAAACCATGCCGCAACATAAGTTGGACTAAAGAAGAGATCATTTGCAATTCATCGCCATCAGTGCACATAATGGAGAGCAGATGTAAGAACATCATAAATTCATTTAATTTAATAAAGAAAGTCACCGGAACAACACAATTTCAGCCATTGTTTTAAATGAGTAATAAAATCAACGGTTTTGATTTGTGGTGTACCAGTGGAAAAAATATGCCTTGCCGCACCTAAGTGAAGCCCAAAGGAATGATAAATAATAAAAATAGGAACGCTTTATTTTATTATTTTTTTCCTTAAGAGAAAAGAACGCGTTTACAATAACGAAAGTGAAATCAAAACATTGACTTAAGCCATATGATACCTGAATTTCATACATTTGACTTTTGAATCTCGTTTAGCATTTAGCAAGAGTTTCAGTGCTCTGATCCAATTTGCAAAACAAGAGAAGAAATGGCCTTAGCTATGGTGGGAGAGGCACTTATCTCTGCTTCTGTTGAGATCTTAATAAAAAAGATAGCTTCAAGAGAGTTTCGAGATTTCTTCTCCAGCAGAAAGCTGAATGTTTATGTGTTGGATGAGTTGAAGATGAAGTTGTTGGCACTTAATGCTGTTCTTAATGATGCTGAAGAGAAGCAGATCACTGATCCTGTAGTGAAGGAATGGCTTGAAGAATTGAAAGATGCTGTCTTGGATGCAGAGGATTTGTTGGATGAAATCAACACAGATGCTTTGAGATGCGAGGTGGAGGGAGAATCTAAAACATTTGCTAACAAGGTCAGATCAGTGTTTTCTTCTAGCTTTAAAAATTTCTATAAGAGCATGAATTCCAAGCTTGAAGCAATTTCCGAAAGGCTGGAACATTTTGTGAGACAAAAAGATATTCTTGGCTTGCAAAGTGTTACTAGGAGAGTCTCTTATAGAACAGTAACAGATTCGTTGGTTGAATCTGTTGTGGTTGCTAGAGAGGATGACAAGGAGAAACTACTGAGCATGCTTCTATATGATGATGATGCCATGTCTAATGATATAGAAGTGATCACAGTATTGGGCATGGGAGGTCTAGGAAAAACAACCCTTGTTCAATCCCTTTACAATGTAAGTGAAGTGCAGAAACATTTTGATTTGACAGCTTGGGCATGGGTGTCTGATGATTTTGATATTCTTAAGGTAACAAAGAAAATTGTTGAGTCTCTCACATTGAAAGATTGTCATATTACTAATCTTGATGTTCTTCGTGTTGAATTAAAGAATAACCTAAGAGATAAGAAATTTTTGCTTGTGCTTGATGACCTTTGGAATGAAAAGTACAATGATTGGCATCATCTAATAGCACCTTTTAGCAGTGGGAAAAAGGGAAGTAAGATCATTGTGACAACCCGACAACAAAAAGTTGCACAAGTCACACATACATTTCCCATTTATGAGCTGAAACCTCTTAGTGATGAAAATTGTTGGCACATACTGGCAAGACATGCATTTGGAAATGAAGGTTATGACAAATATTCAAGTCTAGAAGGAATTGGTAGGAAAATTGCAAGAAAATGCAACGGCCTACCATTAGCTGCTAAAACATTGGGAGGTCTTTTGCGATCAAATGTTGATGTTGGCGAATGGAATAGAATCCTGAATAGCAATTTGTGGGCACATGATGATGTTTTACCAGCTTTACGCATAAGTTATCTCCATCTTCCTGCACATTTGAAAAGGTGTTTTTCCTATTTCTCAATTTTTCCAAAACATCGTTCGCTGGATAGGAAGGAATTGATTTTGTTATGGATGGCTGAAGGCTTTCTTCAACATATCCATGAAGATAAGGCAATGGAATCATCTGGTGAGGACTGTTTTAAAGAATTATTATCTAGATCCTTAATTCAAAAAGATATTGCTATTGCAGAGGAAAAATTTCGAATGCATGACCTCGTCTATGATTTAGCTAGACTTGTATCAGGAAGAAGTTCTTGCTACTTTGAAGGCAGTAAAATTCCAAAAACTGTTCGCCATTTATCATTTTCTAGGGAGATGTTTGATGTCTCTAAAAAGTTTGAGGACTTCTATGAGCTAATGTGTTTGCGGACCTTCCTACCACGTTTGGGATATCCATTAGAAGAATTTTATTTGACCAAAATGGTATCACATGACTTGTTACCAAAACTTAGATGCTTGAGAATACTGTCATTGTCTAAATACAAAAATATCACTGAGCTGCCCGTTTCAATTGACAGTTTGTTGCACTTGCGGTATCTGGATCTGTCCTACACTTCCATTGAAAGCTTGCCCACTGAAACATTTATGCTTTACAATTTGCAGACATTGATACTATCAAATTGCGAATTTCTTATTCAATTGCCACAGCAGATAGGAAATCTGGTTAATTTGCGTCACCTTGACCTCAGTGGCACTAATTTGCCAGAGATGCCAGCACAAATCTGCAGACTACAAGATCTTCGTACTTTGACAGTTTTTATTGTTGGAAGACAAGATGGACTAAGTGTTAGAGATTTAAGGAATTTTCCTTATCTGCAGGGTCGGCTTTCCATTTTGAACTTGCACAATGTTGTTAATCCTGTGGATGCATCTCGTGCCAATTTAAAGAACAAAGAGAAGATTGAGGAGCTTATGCTGGAATGGGGCAGTGAACTACAAAATCAGCAGATTGAAAAAGATGTACTTGACAACTTGCAACCATCAACTAATTTAAAGAAACTCGACATCAAATATTATGGTGGCACTAGCTTTCCAAATTGGATCGGAGATTCTTCATTTTCAAACATCATAGTCCTTCGTATTAGTGATTGCAACAATTGCTTGACACTTCCATCATTTGGACAACTACCTTCCCTCAAGGAGCTTGTCGTCAAAAGGATGAAAATGGTGAAGACAGTTGGTTATGAGTTCTACAGCAGCAATGGAGGTTCTCAGTTGTTACAGCCATTTCCATCGTTGGAGAGTTTGGAATTTGAAGATATGTTAGAGTGGCAGGAGTGGCTACCATTTGAAGGTGAAGGCAGCTACTTTCCTTTTCCTTGTCTCAAACGTTTGTATCTATACAAGTGCCCCAAGCTGAGAGGAATCTTGCCCAATCATCTACCTTCATTGACAGAGGCTAGTTTCTCAGAGTGCAACCAACTAGTGACAAAGTCATCTAATCTGCACTGGAATACATCAATTGAAGCAATACATATTAGAGAGGGACAAGAAGACTTGTTGTCTATGCTTGACAATTTCTCTTATTGTGAACTATTCATTGAAAAGTGTGATAGCTTGCAGTCTTTGCCTAGAATGATACTAAGTGCAAATTGTCTTCAAAAGTTGACTCTTACAAATATCCCATCTTTGATTTCCTTCCCAGCTGATTGTTTACCCACATCATTGCAATCACTTGACATTTGGCACTGTAGAAAGTTAGAATTTCTATCCCACGATACATGGCATAGATTCACATCACTTGAAAAGCTAAGAATATGGAATAGCTGTCGTTCCTTGACATCCTTTTCATTAGCTTGTTTCCCTGCCCTTCAAGAACTTTACATCCGTTTTATTCCCAACTTGGAAGCAATTACTACTCAAGGTGGAGGAGCAGCTCCCAAATTAGTTGATTTTATTGTCACTGATTGTGACAAACTTAGATCACTACCAGATCAGATTGATCTCCCTTCCCTTGAACACTTGGACCTTTCTGGGCTTCCAAAGCTAGCATCATTGTCCCCAAGGTGTTTCCCTTCCAGTTTACGATCACTTTTTGTTGATGTTGGTATACTATCATCTATGTCTAAACAAGAGATAGGTTTGGTATTCCAATGCCTCACTTCTCTGACACATCTTTTATTTAAGGGTCTCAGTGATGAAGATCTTATTAACACTCTTCTGAAGGAGCAATTGCTGCCTATTTCTCTCAAAATTCTGGTCCTGCACAGTTTTGGTGGTTTAAAGTGGTTGGAAGGAAAAGGGCTTCAGAATCTCACTTCTCTCCAACAGTTGTACATGTACAATTGTCCAAGCTTTGAGTCCTTACCTGAAGATCATCTTCCTTCCTCTCTTGCAGTACTCAGTATGCGGGAGTGTCCTTTACTGGAAGCAAGGTATCGAAGTCAGAACGGGAAATACTGGTCTAAAATTGCTCACATTCCTGCAATCAAGATAAATGAAAAAGTGATAATATGAGCTGTTGCATGAATAAGAATCCTCTAAAGGTAAATAAACGCTTCAATTATTTTGAAAAAGTATGCTGTTAGTCTTATGCCATTTTTATTTTTATTTCTTCTGCTCCAAGAGAAAGAAATTTGTAGGTCAAACTTATGGTTGGCCAACTAAATAATTCTCCATGGATGGAGCATATTTTCGAACCAGTTTGGATGCGGATGCTAACTGATGTATGAGCAATTTTATTTTCGAAAAACATCAAGAATGGATTCAATTTGGATTAAATGGTACTTCCATGTTAATAATTGAAAAGACAAACTATCAAATTTAGTAAATTGTCTAGAATTGAGGACTAGCTGGTGGATCCTAAAGCCAATGTATAATTTTTTGAAGTTTAAGTTAGGGAAGGTGTACATGCATAAAATGATGGTGTAACAAGGTAAAATGGTTCAACTTTACCGTGTCTCAAAATGAAGTATCAAAGTTTCTTCAATTGAATTTCTGTTTGTAAGAGTTGAGTAATAGAATGATAATACGTTTACTTCAAATATGTTTAATTAGAGATTTCTAAAATACTACTGAAGCACCTGATGAAAAATATAAGTGAGTTAATATAATCTCAGTTGATAAATAGGAAAAAAGAAGCACTTATGTGGATTCTGATCCTCATTGAGTAGATTGCATAAATCCATTGCCAAAGTGGATGGTGAAATGACAACACTGAGATGTATTCAGTGCCAGGAATTACATGGTTGTTTCCTGCTTTTATTTGTGATTTAGTGTTTGTTGGCATATTTTTTAGTCTTACTTTTCAATGGATATTAATTCTGATAGTTGATACTTAATAGTGTAAGTAAATGATAGAGTACTGTAACATAGATTGAGTAAATGCTAACGGAGAAACATAATGCTGTGCTATGGTATAGTCTGTTCTATCTTCTTTTTTTCTTCTAATTTAGACACTGCGTCAAATTCTCTGTATATAAACACATGGGATTTGATTTGATGAAATGGACTGTTTTTTCTGCAAGAAGTTTAACTTTTTGTTATTATGGATTACTATTAGTCTCTTTCTGAACTGGTTTATTGACTTGAACTTGAAAATTTTGTTAGAAATGACATGTTTTTGTTTACTGATGATTACAGTTGGTAGCTGAGATGAGACTGGACACGCGTTTCTTCATATTTGCTTGCTGAGATGGTGTTAGATTACTGTGTTATTCAATTCTCTGGTCCGTATTTCAATCTTCTTATCTCATAGCTTTTGCCACTTCCAGAAGGTTTCCCTTGAACAAGCTGTACCAAACATCAAATTTTTCTCTGTATAACTGGTAATTGGTTGAACTAAACCTATGGTTTGTTGAGGTTATTATCCAGTTAAGTAGTTTTTCTGGGGTGAACTATTTCTAAAACCAGAATGTTATTCTATTTATGATGTTTTTGTTGAACTATCTAAACCTTTATATGCATAACAGAAACTAGAATTTGTGTTAGACTTCAATGTTGTTTATAGTGTTTTCTTTTCATAAAATGTTACCCTTGTAATTTTGTCCATGTTACTCCAAGTTTGAAGCTATTTGAAAGTGCTTGTTTTGATTAAAATTATAGTCTAAATGTGTAAGTGATTATTTGATGGTGCTTTATGGGTTTATGGTCTAGTTTTATTCTGTTGTAAGCTTACATTGGATTACCCACATACATAATAGGAGTTAACCACATCCTTTGCTAAATAGTACAGAATATAGATATTTTAATGCATGTTTGGTTTAACAAAGTATGAGAGATTTGTGAACATTATTCCCTGCAGAGGGGAAATATTGGCTTCAAGAGAGAACCTTTCAATTGAAATTGAAATTGAAAGAGGTATGTACAAGTTAGAGAACCTAACAATTGTGAAGCATTAATTGCAATTGAAAATTATATATATATATATATATATATATATATATATATATATATATATATATATATATATATATATATATATATATATATATATATATATATATATATATATATATATATATATATATATATATATATATATATATATATATATATATATATATATATATACTAACTATTCCTATTTTTTTTATTAATTGAAAAAATAATTTGAAAATAAAATAGCAAGTACAAAAATGAGTAATAATTCCAATAGAGACTGGTATAATTCAATTCAACATTTTGTTCAATTGGGTTTAAGTTATGTCTTGGTGTGAGTGGGAATAACATTTCTCTTCTCAATGTCCATGTCCATGGAGTTTTGAAAAATCCAAACATCTCAAAAATAGATAAAGATAGGAATTTATTGAACGAAATGCATTAGTCATCATTTATCAAAAAATAATTGATTATCAAACTATTGAACAACCAGGAACAATTTACTTATGATATTTAGTTAACATTCATAAAAAGTATTTAATAATTTATAAATTAATATGCCTACCCCAGTTCAAATCCAATTCATCATTTATTACTCATTTATTGTTCTCTAGACTCATGTGCCCTAATATGAAAGAATCAAAATATGAAATATCCCTAATGTTATTTTTTTTCGTTTTTGTTATGTATTGTATATAATATAACTAAACTATAATTTATAATCAAGTATTTAATTAGTACCACACTAAAGTAGTTGAGAATTCATATCGTTTATCTTAAAAAACACATATCCATAATGAATTATTTTTAGTAAACTATAAATTTTAAAAAATAAGCTCTTATCGTATATTTTTATTATTTTAATTAACAAACACGTTAACAGGGTATACCTTGGATATATTTAAAAAAATTGTAATTATAATTTATTAACCTACTCCTCTACATATATACTAAATGTTTTACCCGTGCAAAGAATTTAAGTGTTTTTAATTAAATTTTATTTTTTATTTAACTGTTAAAATGGACATAACATTTCTCAGATAATGACAACTTTTACTTGTTTTTATATCTAATTGATGTCACAATTTTATCTTAAATGTATTTATTTTTATTTGATAAACAGAACAATTAAAAAATATTTGAAATATGCAAAACCAAAATAAAATTAGAGAAAAAGGATTATATGCTTTAAAAAAGTTTTATATTATCATCCAATCACAGTCTATCATATATGATAAATTTGTTAACTTTTATGATAATTAATTTTAAGGGTCATATTAATAATGAATTATGATTGAACAATGTAAAAGTGTTTACACTATCAATGTATTTAACTCATAGATTTAGTAGAGCAAGTGCAGTATTTAACTTTGCATAAAAATTCATAATAAAATTTCATTTATTTATTATTTTTTCTTAGTCGGTGTAAAATAACCTAGGACAACACTTATTTTAGGACAAATGGAATACTTTCAAATTTAAAAAAGGATATTTTGATATTAAAATAAATTTAAACATCATTCATATACAAATTGTATAATTTAAATATTTAAGACTCGCTTAACATAAAAAAATGATGAATATAAATAAAATCAATCATTGTAGCTAATATGTCATAGTATGGTTACCCAAGTGAAATGAATATAAATATTGATTAATGCAACATAAATGGAATGCATAATAGTTTAAAAATATAATTTTTACACTTTTTAATTAAAAAATTAAGAATGTTTTGATAAAAAAAAAAGAAATATCAACATCATGTTGAAATTTTAGCGGGTCCTTATAAAATACCAATAACCAGTAATAAAACATTACGTTAGATTATTAGGAAGAGTTTTAGGAATACCTGGATCCATAATGGTTAATCAACAAACGCAACAAAATCTGAATCCGTAAGTGATTTTTGATCTATGTACTCTTCTTAGGACCTGTTAAAGAATGTATAGCCATGGATCTGAATCCATTGGAGCTTGTATGCCTTGGATCTTCTTCATCAATGGAGTCATTTGCTTCTTGAATTTTAGTGGCAACAGAATGGAGAAGAAGAAGAGTTGAGAAGAGGCGCCACTTCAAGGAGAAGATGAGTCAAGAAGAAGTTCACCATCATAGGAAGCCATGGATAAGAGCTTGAAGGTAAGAGAAGATGAGTGGAGGGAGAAGGAGAGAAAGAGCACGAAATTTTGTGTATCAAAAGAGGTATGAACTTTGAATTATAATTCTCAAATGATCAAAGTTGAAAAAATGCACACACATGACCTCTATTTATAGCTTAAGTGTCACACAAAATTGGATGGAAATTTAAATTTCTATTCAAATTTCACTTGAATTTGTGGAGTCAAATTTTGGAGCCAAAATTTCACTAATTATGATTAGTGAATTTTAGCTATGGTTCAACCCACTAATCCAAGATCAAGTCCAAGATTCTCCACTAACTGTGCTTAGGTGTCATGAGACATGTAAAACATGAAGGACATACACAAAGTGTGACTATATTTTAATGGGGTGTAGCAAGCAAATGCTCACATCCCCCTCTAAAATTTAATTGGATTGGGCTCCCAATCCAATTAAATTTATTTCCAACCACACACATCAAATATTCACTTAATGCATGTGAAATTACAAAACTACCCCTAATACAAAACTAGTCTAGGTGTCCTAAAATACAAAGGCTAAAAAATCCTACATTTTTAGGGTACCTTACCTATATTATGGAGCCCTAAATACAAGGCCAAAAAATAATGAAACCTTAATCTAATATGTACAAAGATAAGCGGGCTCATACTTAGGCCATAGACCCGAAATCTACCCTAAGGCTCATGAGAACCCTAGGGCCTTCTCTTGCATCTCTGGATTAATCTTCTTGGAGTCTTCTACCCAATGTCCTTGCGGGGTAGGATTGCATCATTCTCTCCTCCTTGAAAAGGATTTGACCTCAAATCCTGAGGTTCTTGGAACTCTGGGCTTTTTTCCTCAACACCTATAAAAAAAACAAAAATATATGTATTAGTGGTGTTTGGTATGTTGAAGTAAGGTAAGGTTTAAAAACCCATTTCCTGGGCATCTTCCCATAAAGGAACATGGTTTCTCACCAACTCAATGAGTGGTGCTACAAGTATAGAAAAATATGGGACAAACCTTTTGTAAAAGTTTGTTAAGTCATGGAAACCCCAAATTTTTCTTATACTTGGTGGAGTGGACCACTCAGGAATGACCTTTATTCTCTTAGGGTTCATAGGAACCCCTTGATCACTATTTAAAAAATTAAGAAAAGTAATGCAATAAAACATATATTTTTCTGTATTTTCATGTTGATTATTCCTACAAAAAAGTATGGCAAACCTAAGGTGTCCCATATGAGTACCTATGTTTGTATTGAAACTAAAAATAAGAACAAACCTACCTAATGAGTCCCTATGTACACAAATCATGAAGATGGTGGGTGCACGAGTGATTTTACAAAAAAGGGTTGCACCACTCAAAACATTCATCATACCACGTATTTTAGGGATTTGGTGCCTAATAATACCTATTTTGGGCACCAACAAAGCACAAGGATTTAAGCTCTTGCGAAGCAAACCCTCATCCAACAACTTCTTTACTTGAGGAATAAACTCAAGCCTAAGAGGTGTGACAATGCTAACAAGTGTCTTTTTTAAAGGAGAAAATGTGGAGGTTGTCTAAGAGGGGAAATTTTTTTAATCTTTGTCTCTATTTCAAAATGTCTTTCCTTCTTAACTAACCTCTTGGAGGAGACACTTACCTCCTTACACTCATTCTTAACCATTAAAGATTGTCCTTCTTCTTAGGGGTAAATCTCTTCACTAGATTCTTCCCCTTTTGCTTCTTCACTTTCACTAGAGGAAGGTGAAGTAGTAACCTCATCTTGGCTACTATAAATGTCTTGGTCCTTCATAATCATGGTTTTCTTGGTGCTCCTAACTTAGTTTTAGCACTCTCGATGCTCTGAGTCGGATTTTCGCAAATCTTATATGCTACCCTACATTTTCAAACCTAACAAACTCATTTTTGAGGTAAAAAAATTTAATAACAATAGTTCATACTTCTGTAACTTAGTCCAAATTCGTGATAGATTTTTCATTTTACTAAAGGTCCTTAAACTTGTTTTATTTGTAACTTTTGCTAGGAAACTCCGATTTGGGAGGAATTTGAGGCTAACTCTATGTTTTAGCATGAAAAGAAGTCATTTTTGGCATACAAAACTCAAGGAAAACAACTCAGAGCACAGATTCGAGACATGACAAAAAAATCTAAAATTCAAAGCAACAACATGTTCAAGGAAGTTCAACAACAAACATATGATTCAAGAGTTGGAGAGACCCCCCTTACCTCTTGTAGACTCCACGAAATTTAGAAGGAAGAATGAGGGAGTTTAGATTCGAGTTTCCAACCTTCAAGAGTGCAAAATAAGGTTTTGAAACTACAAGTGAAAATAGAGCAATAAAATGAAGTGAAAATCAAGCTTGGAGTTAAAAATGTAGATCACTTACCTAAGCTTGATGGAAGAAGGGCTTAAAACGCTTGGAAGAAAAAGAAAAATATAATCTCTTATTTCTCTTAAAGCTTCAACAAAATGGGAGAACTGACCTAGACTTTAGCTTTTAAAAACAAGAGCACTTTGAATGACCGTTAATATGACCAATTAGTAGGTTGGACAGCCCTTGAGGTGCTCTCCACGAGCTCAACCATATCTTATATGGCTTCTTGCACTTTTCCAAAACTAACTATAAAAAGATAAAGTAGAGTTTTGTCAAAAATGGTAAAAATTGCTTTTGCTAAAACTGGTAAATCTTAGCCTAATCTTCTAGATTAGTGTGCTAACTTCCTAGATTAGTATGCTAACCTCCCTTGGGATATATGTACTCAAAGTCAACCATGTACAGAGTCTACTCACACAGACACAAATTACACTACGACTCAATGCACAATGTAATTTTTGTGTAGATGGAAATCTAGCTCAGACAATTTCTATTTCTCTATCAAGCTTTACTAAATCAATCACACACACACACACACACACACGCACGCACGCACACGCACACACACGCGCACACACACATACACACAGCATACATAGCACGAAATTCTATGATTATAAACATATAACTACTGAAGTTAAATTTATACATGCACAGATGACACAACACAGAGTTCCTCTATTAGTCTGAGTTGTAATTTTCTAGAGTGTTACAACTCTAACTTATTTTAATTATTCTACATCGTATAATTGGACACTTTAATTAGTCACCAACTAGTTAAACTAAAATTCTATTTTAAAACTAGTTATATAGTTATTTCCCCTGCTTTAAACTCTTATGACTTAATTACCCCTGCTTCTAATTCTATGGAATCTAGATCACCATAAATCAACCTTAATTATCCCCACTTAATTTCTAACCTTACATTAATTATTAATTTTCTTTCAAGTTTCTAATTTCTATTTCTAGACAAAAATCCAATTATTAACATCTAGGTCATTAATAAATTGACCATTATATGACTAGAGAGTTTTCTTTGAATTATTCTTATTCTTTTTAGACTTTAGCTTAAAAACTTAAGAGTTTAACCATGTTTGGGTATCCTATGGTAACATCTCATTTTTTTACCATTTCAATAGTCTAGAAACACCGCCTTACGAATTAAGCCTTACGAATAAAATTAAATTACCAATGATAAGCGGAGAAGATAAACACACACATAATATCAATGAGGATCCATAAGGGTACATAGATTACATCAAAATCTTAAGAAAAACTAACTAACTGTTGCACAAGGTACAAGGTTAGCAAGAAAAAGGATGTATGAAATGATCCACGGTTCGATTCGGCGGTGCCTCGGCTTTGCTTTTTTTCTTCTTCTCTTTCTCCCTGCGTTTTTCCTTCTGTTCCTTCAAATGCTAGCCCCTTAACCTATTTTCCTGCATGACTATTTATAGAAAAAACCATTTGGGGTAGGGGAAGCTCGTCCAGGCAAGCTGGTTGCTTAAGGCTGGCGAGCCAGATGCTAGCTTTGGCGAGCTAGGGTCCAGAAAATTCCAAAAAATGACCATTTTACCCCTTTCCTTGTGACTTTTGTTTTCGGGTCTGACAATCAAACATCAACCCTGAGCGACCCCTCGGCCTTGTGCCGCAACCAATGCCAAACACCGCAATTTGATTAGCAATGATCAAAACATCATATGTGAATAATAAAAGTATTATACCTGGATGAAATTAGGGTCTCACACCTAATTATCAAAAGTATAATTTAATCATGATAATGTCATAGGAAATAAAAAAAAAAACAAAAAAAAATGACATTTAAAGAAACTAAAATAAAAAATAACATACTTCCATGACAAAAATAAAAACTAATATATTTACTATGACTTAAAACAAAAAGTAACATACTTGTAAAGACTAAAACAAAATGTTAATTAACATATTTATAGTGATTAAAGTTATAGAGAGGGATTAAAATGGAAAAAAAATATTTGTAAGGTTTAAAAACAAAAAAAAGAAGTACAAAGCTATTGAAAATTCGAATTTAAATTAAATTAACAATTAATTGATAGTTTACGAATGAGAATCACAACGGATATTTAAATTAGAAGAAAATCTAGATTGAAATGGCTACTGGGATTTTTCAACTATAATATTCGTTTTCTTAATTGAACGAGGCGAAAAATGGAGTCTATTATATGTTAATGCTAAAACAACTGATTTAACAATTTTACAGACGTCTGATTGTATATATAATAGTGAGTAGTTATGGTAGAAAAAATTATTGATGTTAATCAAATTTATCTTTTTTTTTATGTTACTTAACTTTATTTATCAAATGCTTATTTTTTTAAAATATGTCACTTTCTATTTTAATTTAGTCTTTGTACATTATTTTTTATGTCATTTTTTATTTTGTTTTTTTAAATGTCACTTTTTTCTATTTTATTTCTTGTCATATATGTCATTATTTGTTTTTAGTCCTCACAAATATGTCATTTTTAATTTTAGTCCTTAAAAACATCTTACTTTTTAGGTAAAATTACATTTTTAGTTCTCCAGTTTCGGATTTGGTTCTCCATTAATTTAATTTACGAATTGGATCTTCATATTTTATAAAATTGTGCAATGTTGATCTCTTAGACCACAATTAGACGTGTTGACTGTTAGTAAGTGATGTTGACTGTCACGTGTCACGTTCTTATTGGATCATGATTGTCACATGTCATGTTCTGATTGGATGTCAACTCCATGAAAGATGAAACATATTATTGTTCTCATTGACCAATCAGAACGTGACACGTGACAGTCATGATTCAATAAGAACGTGACACGTCCCGTCAACATCACTTGCTAATGGTCAACGTCCAATTGTAGTCTGGGGGCCAACATTGCACGATTTTACAAAATAGGATGACACAATTCATGAATTAAATTACTAGAGGATCAAATCCAAAACTTGAGATAAACTGGGGGACCAAAAATATAATTTTACCTACTTTTTATTTTAATTCCTTCAAATATGTTACTCTTTTACTTTAGTATTTACAAATGTCACTTTTTATTTCATTTTATGCAAATATATTAGTTTTTTTTGTTCTATGATATCATATTAGGATGCTATAATACTTTTGATCAAATTATCTTGACTAAATTCATTTAGTGATAGAACGTGTAATAATATTATCATGACATTATGATGACATCATTATTATTGCATTTAATGGGATAAATTAATTAACGACAAAGATAAAAATAAAAAATAATACAAAAATAGATTAAAAAAAATTAGAATGAACCAAAACAAGAAATATTTCTTTTTTTATTTTTAAAAGAATTAAAAAAAATCATTTAAGCACATTGAAAACATCAAATGTGTATTTGATTTCACCTTAACTCTTATCAAGAAAGTTTAACTTTGGATGAATGTTTGTAAAATTAATTTTAAAAAATGGTTAAAATTAACTAATATAATTTATATATTTGTATATTTTTATTAGAAAAATAAATTAGTATTAAATCTTAGAATAAATTTTTATTTAACTCAAAAATCACATAAAGTTGGTTTAAAAAAAGTCACATCAAATTACTCCATCTTATAATCAATTTTAGATTCAAATTTCATCACTCCATTTTAATGTAAATTTGGAGAATCTAATATAAAACTAAACACGGTCTAAGCAAAATTATATTCTTTCACTTTTTCAAACTCCCCAGACAATAAATAAACAATAAAAATACATAAATAAAAAAGAAAGCAAATTATTAATAAGTATGAAGAAAATAGAGAAATAAAGAGGAACCAGATAGAACTATCCTAGAGACTTGTGAGAATCCAGTCCCAATGTAAGATACAAAGCCAAAATAAAAGTCTGCATAGTATTAAACGAGGACTGATATAGAGACTTTTGAAGCTTGCTGGAAAATAGTTTTTTTTTTTAATTTACTTTAAAGTAACATCGAATATTTTGAATGATTATGATTCCATGATTTAATGTGAATAAGATTGTTATTTTATTTTAAAATAAGAGGCAACGAATATTTTGAATGATTATGATTCCATGATTTAATTGAATAAAATTGTTAGAATCAGTTCTGCACAAAAAAAAAAAAGTATATATCAAATTAAAAAGGTAAAAAAAATCTAAACTAATAGTTAATTATTTAAAAATTAAAATATTAATTTTACCTAAATTTTAATATCTTAAACCTTAAACAATGTCAATAAACATGTTAAGATATCAGCTATTGTAAGTACAACAATCTGAGCCATGAAAAATGTTTACCTTTTCCAAATGCAACTTGCTTGTCATTGCATACTATTCCTATGTTTTCACTTCACAAAATTAAGTCACATTCAATTCGGAAAAGGAAATTTAAGTGTCACAGGCTGGTTCCATCGAACATCTTACCATTGATGGTCCCCTAATTTAGAACTGAGCAATGCTGTACACAGTGTATAGGTCAAACCTGAGGGAGATTCCTTTAAAGTCTCAATCCCATTAATTACACCACCTTCCATGTTTTTTCATTTCCTAACCCAACCACTCGCTTTAAATTCTCTCATATAGCTACAACATACCCGGGAATGTTTACGTGCACATTTTATATACCATTAAAATTGAATCAAATTATAAGTATCTTGTTTCTCTTTCTCTTTAATAATAAAATATAGTTACGTTATTGGTCCTAGTGATACTACACGATTCTCTTAAACAAAGTTTCCTATTTAAATTTTGTAAATGAAAAATATATGATTAAGAGAAAATAACTCCACCAAAAGTGGTGGTTGATTAAGTTTTAAATAAAGACTAGTTATCGACAAAATTAATAAATACTTTATACCAATAATATGGTTATAAAAAAATTAGAATTTATCAAAAATACTAAATAATAAACTAGTGTAATAATTGGTATCTTGCCCAATGCTAAGTTTATAATTTATAATTTTTTTATATTTTATGTTTTTCATTTATTTTTAAAATTTTCTATATAAATATGTGAAAAATATATATAAATATTGATATATATTTAAATAATTATATATATATATATATATATATCTTATATAAAGAAATTTAAACTATATATAATGCACATAAAGATTTTTATAACATGTCATACGTGAATTTTGTTCTATATATATGTCCATGGAAGCTGTGAATCACACAATAGCATATATCATAAGATATACAAACCTCTCAAGAATGTCAACCGTCACTGCTTCTTACAATGTCACTCCCAATGAGCCAACTCCAAACGTTTCTATGGGGCTGTCCGAGAGTGACCAAGTGGTACGTTGGACTCACGCCCCAACCATTTACATTTACAAAGAAAACCAAACCCAAAACGCCCTTGAAAGAATGAGAGATTCTCTAAGCAGAATTCTAGTGCACTACTACCCTTTGGCCGGTCGATTGACTTGGATAGAGGGTGGTAGAGTAGCACTGAATTGCAATACAAAGGGAGTGACACTGATCGAAGCCGAATCTCCAAAAACAATGGATGATTATGGCGATATTACCACGAACGAAAAACTGATGAGTGAACTCATTCCTATGGTTGATTATTCTCAACCCATTGAGGAGCTTCCCTTGTTGCTTGTTCAATTGACAAGGCTCAAAGGAAGCAGCAACCAAGGCCTTGCAATTGGAGTGGCTATTAGCCATGTTTTGTGTGATGGGGTAGCAGCCATTACATTCATCAATGCATGGGCAAAGCTTACTAGAGGGGAAGCTTTGGACTCAATTGAAATGTTTCCATTTCTTGATAGAACAATCATCAATTCCACATACCCACCAAGGACTCCACGTTTTGATCACCCTGCGTTGAAGCCTCTACCTCTCAAACTAGGCAGCACTGACACCAAAGAAGAACAGGAAAAGGAGAAAACTTCTATGATGTTGAGACTCACATCACAGCAAGTTGAGAAATTGAAGAAGAAAGCCAATGATGAACGACCTAAAAAAGATGGTATTACGAGTAAACATACAGAAATTGATTATTTCTAAACACCCCCACCATTTTATCAATACCCATTGTTTTTCTGTCTTTTTTTTTATATCATATTATATGATTTATTATATCTAGGGATCAAATGCTCTCCAACAACATCCCTCTCACACTTTTCTATATTTCTCATTTTCATTTTCGTTTTAATTTTAAGCTCTTTCTCTTTTATTCTCTTTCCTCTTCTCTATGTTTTTGGCCAAAGAAAATCCAAGTTGATTATATTTCTTTTTTCTTTTTTTTTTAATTTCTTTCTTTCATGACCCATGGTGTTAAATAGGTTGTTGGATGTCCAACAATTACTTTTTTTTCAAAATAATTTCTTGTTTTGATCTTGTTTGAATCAAATCATGTTTCACTTTAATTTATTTTGAAAACCGCTTGCTTTTATCAATTTACAAAAATTGAACAATACAGAACCACTAAATCTTTATGTTTAATTAATTTATTTTTAGTTACATTTTCGGCTCTATGAATGTCAAACTAAAGGCTAAATTACAACCACTCTTTTCATTTCATCATTTTTATGTTCCCTCTTTCTCTCATTTTCCTCTAATTTTTGGGCCATGTTACATTTTCAAACAGAAATGTCACGACCATATAGTAGATACGAAGTCATGGAGATGTGCATCAAAGGCACGTGAGCTAGAAGATCTTCAACCAACCGTGGTAAGGGTACCTGTGGACATTCGCAATAGGCTGAACCCACCCCTCCCAAGAAACTACTTTGGCAACGCATTGGCCGCGGCATTGACACCAAAATGCCTCACTAAGGAACTCATAACCAACCCATTAAGACTCTCATTCCTTATCGAACTCATAATTACTATATATATTTTATAAATATTCTTTAAGACTCTCATTCCTAAAAACCTAATTTAGTTTTCAACAAAAAAAAATAATAATTTAGTGAGAATAAAAAAATCCTGATATTAAGTGTCACCTTAAATAAAAATACCATTTAACCTTTTTATTTAATTTTAAATGATTTTAAAAAATCATGAAAAGATTTAATATTATTTTATTGGTAAAATATTTTTTTCCTCTAGATTTTTTCAAATTAGGTTTTAAACCTCCAAAAATTGTCTCTCTAGTTTAAAAATACTCTACTTTTGATCCATACAATGTATTTTCTAATGGTTTGTAAATGTTATTAGGTGTTAATTATAACTACTTCGAGGACCAAAATTGAAATTTTTTTAAATTAGAGGGGCATAAATATGATGAAATTTTTGGGTGACTAATTAAATCCAATTTGAAATTTTTAAGGGGGATAAAATATATTTTTTATCCTAACTTTTTTTATTTGCATAAGACAATAATAATTTATTTGCATAAGACATAGATTAAATAAAATATAATTGGAAAACCTTTTTTTTAGGTGTGTTTTAAGGTAAATATCAATTTCATACTCAAATAGTTGATATTCTTTCTAAAATAATATCAACTCAAGTGCATCTGTTTCAGTGTAAATATCAACTTTATACTTGATCAACCGACATTGTCTC
Organism: Glycine max; assembly: GCF_000004515.6. Taxonomy (NCBI): domain Eukaryota; kingdom Viridiplantae; phylum Streptophyta; class Magnoliopsida; order Fabales; family Fabaceae; genus Glycine; species Glycine max. The sequence continues at coordinate 16,329,522 of NC_038249.2, forward strand.
TTTGAGATAATATCGATTCGGGCGCAACCGTTCTAGAATAAATATCAACTTCACATGTCATGAATGCGTAACACACAACCTAATACATTATGAACAACTTAAAGATCATGTTGAGTACAAATCTAAACGGTTGAAGTAAAAAGCATCTTAGTAACAATTAATTGAGGACAAGTCTCATGTAACCTTCAAGATAAGATATCTAACACAATAAATATTTGTAATAAGTCATGTGACTGATAATGTCACGTAAACAAACATTATAAATAGATACTTTGTAATCACATCAAAGAAAGATACACATAACAAAACTCAATACTATTAGACTTCTTCAAAGATCTTTCTCTAAATTCTCTTTGATTCTCTTATTTTCTCTAAGTCTATTTCACGCTAGATGATCCAAATCACCTTTTGTGTCCTACACCATAACAACTTGCATGTATTACATTTAAACATATAATTTGTTTTTAAATTATCTTCATCAAAATTTAAATAAAAATACACTTGATCAATTCGGAGTTTGTTTTATTACTTGAAAAGCAATGTTTAGAAAAAAGGCGTTATATACATAGGGTGAGCATTTGAGACATTGGTTACCCAACATAGAACATGTGACTCTACGTCTTAAACAACATCCCCTTTGTTCATCTTGCATCTTGGAAGCTCAACTACAAGAGATTTTATTCATTTTCAAAATCCTAGCATGTGTCTGAACTCTTCCTAGCATTTGTGTGTTTAGCTTCCAAGTAATTTGTCTTCATTTTGTTACTTGATGACGGATGCTCCCCAGTGTGTCAAATGCTACTTCAAAAGTGTATGTGCTTTGCTTTAATTTTTTACAAAATAAAAGAAATACCTTAATTATGTATGTATTTAATATAAAACTAAAGCTAAAATATTTTTTTTGTTGTTTTTATAACTTTTTATACTTTTATATAATTCTCTTTTCTCTTTATTTATATGTGAAATCATGCACATAATTTCATCAAATATGCATTTTTCATATACATAATATTTTTTTGATATTAGACTATGTCACTTACATTGTATATGCTTGTTTTTTATGCTGGCATACAATAATTAGCTAAGGACGTGATCATAATTTTGTTTTTCCTTTGCTCAGTTTTAGGGTTACGACACATATAAAACATACAGAAAGAATTAGAATAATTATTATTTTTATTAATACTAATATTTTATTATTATACTAATAGAAACCCAATCCAATTATAATTGGGTCAACCAAAGTGAACACAAATCAATTTGATGAGTCAACTCAACCCGCTAAAATATTGTTGGGTTAGGTTGGATTGATCGGGTTCGCAAGTTGATTATGATCCGCTTACACCTCTATTATTGTTGGTAGCTAATTTGTAAATATCACAGTAAGTACTTTGAAGTTTGCCTTGACCTTAGTGAACTTTATAAATCCAACTTACCTAAACTTTTAATCAACAAAAAAAAATTATGTGTGGGGGATATTTTCTAATAGAGTGAATAACTAATTTAGTCCCTAAAATTGTAATAAGAGGTTAAATTTGTCCCTAAAATGACAAAATAGCCCCTAAGGTTGAACATTATTCCTCAATTTAGTCTCTCAAATTGTAATAGATAGAAAATTAATCCTTAAAATAAATAAAAAGAAAAATTGATCCCTCAAATTAGGAGTTATAAGGTTTGCTTGGTGGTTAAAGAGAGAAATGGGGGATTATAGGATTAACTTGGTGGTTAAAGGAAAAAAAAAAAGAGAGAAACTCTGTAACATCCCAATTTTTCATGTCTATGTGGTAGACAATATTTTTGTTTGTTGTGTGATTGGATAGTGTTTTTAAACTAGAAAATGAGATGTTACAATAGAATATCTATGAATGGTTAAGCTCATAAATTTTTAAGGTAAAGTCTAGACAGAATAAGGATAATTTAGAGAAAATTCTCTAGTCAAATAATGGTCAACTCATTAATGGCTTAGATGTTAATAATTGGATTTTGGTCTAAAAATAGAAATTAGAAGCTTGAAAGAAAATTATGAATTAATGTAAGTAAATTTAGAAATTAAGTGGGGATAATTGAGGTTGATTATTGGTGATCTAAATTTCATAGAATTAGAAAAGAGATAATTAAGTCATAAGAGTTTAAAGTGGATGGTATTTTCATAAATGACTATACAACTAGTTTAAAAATAGAATTTTAGTTTAGTTGGCGACTAATTAAAGTGTCCAATTATATGATGTAGAATAATTAAAATAAGTTAGAGTTGTAACACCTTGAAAAATTACAACCCGGATTGATAGAGAAAACTCTGTGTGGTGTCATCTATGCATGTATGAATTTAATTTTAGTAGTTATATTTTTAATAATTGAATTTTGTGCTATGTATACATATGCATGTGATTGGTTTAGCAAAGTTTGGTAGGGAAATAGAAACTCTCTGAGCTAGATTTTCATCTGTGCAAGAATTGGATTGTGCATTGAGTCACAATATAATTTGTCTTTGTGTGAGGTTTACTCTAAGTGCAGGTATTACTAGGGAGGTTAACATAATAATCGAGAAAGTTAGCACAATAATCAAGGCGTTTAGGATAGAATTTACTAGTTTTGGTATAAAAAAAAGCAAAAATACCCAATGGCTGAGCAAGAGTCATTCATGAGTCAAAATTGAGTGATTAAGATAGGCTAACACCTTAATCCAATGGGTCATACTCTAAACTTCTTCTATAAGTTCATTTAGGCTCCAAAACTCACCAGTCATGCTCATTCTTCCTCTATTTTCATGAGCTGGTCAAGAGCGAAGGAGACACCATTTCCACTCTTCTTCCAAGCTTTCCCAAGTGTTCTTGAGCCCTTCTTCCATCAAGCTTAGGTAAATGGCTTCCATTTTCAACTCTAAGCTTGGTTTTCACTTTATTTTCTTGTTCTATTCTCACTTGTAATTTCAAATCTTATTTTTGCACTCTTAAAGGTTGGAAACTATAACCTAAACTCCCTCATTCTTCCTTCTAGATTTCATGGAGACTACAAGAGGTAAGGGGGTCTCTCCAACTCTCGAACCTTATGCTTGTTGTTAAACTTCTTTGAACACGTTATCTTGAAATTTTCATGCTTGCTGCCCAGTTCTGGATCTGTATGTTGAGTTGTTTTCCTTGATTTTTATATGCCAAAAATAAGTTATTTGAATTTTAAAACACAAGGTTGTGTGTGTGTGTGTGTATTATAGTCGCTATGTTGTCAAATTTTCAAATAGATTTGTGTGAAACGTGATTTCTTTCACTTGAGGGGCCTAGAATGGTTCCCTGAGAGTAGTACATAGGTTTGAGCCTTGTCTCTCCCTGTGTGTGTATGAATGTTTGTCTTGTGTGTTGTACACGACATGAGTGCTACGCACGCAATGCGACATAAAAATGCAAGAAGATTGATGAGTAAGGAACCATTAATTTTATCCCATTTGTGAGATGGCGTGTTTTGTTATTAGGATTCATCTGTGACATGGTGTGGTTATGGTTAGATTCCATCCATAAGATGGTGAGGTATATGATTATGGGTTATTCGTGAGATGGTGAGGTATGTGGTTATGTTTCATCTATAAAATGGTGAGGTATATGATTATGGTTCATATGTGAAATGATAAGGTATGTGGTTATGTTCCATCTATAAGATGGTGAGATATATATTTATGTTCCATTTGTGAGATGACGAGGTTTATGTTCAGAAATGGATGATTTACACGGTACACTTGGGTATAGTAGGCGGAAAGGTTCGAAGAACCTAAGGGAATTAGCGAGTGGTGACTACCTGACATTTGGTGCACTCATTTGGCGTGGGAAACTTACAGGCCTCACTTTACTACTCTTGACAGGTTCCGAGACTATAGTTTTTGGAGTTGGGAGCTTGGGGGTCGGTATACGTTGTACTCATATGTGATGATCACTCGCAACTATCATCGACGTGGTTGTGTAAGACCATTAATACTTGGGAGGCTTAGTGACATTGTTGGGCCTTGTTATGTGTCGAGTGTGACAGTCAATTGTGTTCAATGTGATTATCAATAATGTCAAGTGTATTATTTGACTGTGTCAAGAGTGATAGTCAGTGGTGTTAAATATTATAGTTATTTATGTCAAGTGTGATAGTTATGCACCCTAGGGCATCATAAGTGTTGTTTGCCTAGAAAAAACCATATGTCATGGTTATGTAAATTGTATACTTTGTGTGTTGTTTGTGGCATTTGAGGAACGGAGGACTCACGCATATAACCAACAACTTTTAGGGTTAGGAGATGTCAAGGGAGTCGCACCCACTACGAGCTTGGCATAGTAGGTAGACAAAAAGAGTGTGGCTGTGTCGGGAGACACACACGTTAGTTTACACATGTCACACTCTGGTGCACATGGTGTTGGTAGAAAGACCAAATGTCACGCCCATAACTATCAATCGTTGTCAGTATTGCTATATTCCTTGGGGATTTACGTCTCATTGACAACCAGAGTGGTTTTAAGACAACTGTTTTTATCTAGCTATGGAAGATTCTCACGATGCTCAAGAATTTGAAGTGATCAATGGGGTTTGATGCAAGAGGTAATGTCCTGAGTTGGAGATTTGAGTTATTACGTCTCGTATAGGTCATTGAGGATTGAGGAGATCACACCGATATGATGCCCGAGGAGGAGGAAGTGCATCATGAGCTTGTACGAGATTTAGAGCCTTCATCTTAGGAGGAGGATTGATTACCTTCCTGTGTTTATACCTTAGGCGTAATTCAATACTTTTAGTCGGGTAGTGATCTGCTCTGACCCTATATCCTTTTTTATATTTGATGTATTTGAGGGGTGAGATCTTCATTGAAACTGTTTTCTTTATGTAACAGATGTGTATCGATAATTTAATTACTTTTACACTTTGGGTTGTATCCAAATTTCTTCTATTGTGACACTATTTATTTGATTTATTTACATATAAAGGTTTCATATTATAAATTTGCGTTCATTTATTTACATATTTACTTACGACGTGAAAACTTGATGTTTCTTAAGCAATGCATTTATTTTATTTTATCTTACTTATACAAAAAAAATGATGAGATATTTTTTTAACTTAAAAATAGAAATTAAAAGTTAATGACACGTATTCCACAATATTTATTATTCAAACCATTTTATGTAATATTTAAAAAAAAAGTATATGAGATGTTACATAAAGAGACCATAAGTTGGAATACCTCCCACTAACAAAAAGTAACAAATAAATTACTAGGATTGGCCTTAAAAAAATCGCGAGTTGTTAATTAATTTACTCCTTAATATTATAATAGTCAATTAATTAAATTGGTCCCTAAAATTAATTGTTTTCTTAAAAAAAATAAGTAAAACATGAGAATCCAAATCAATTTTAGTTGGTGGTTGGTTTGAGTATTTTTTTTTCATTTTTAAAGAAAAATAAAATAAAAGTGAAAATACATTTTCTTAAAATTTAGAAAATATACATAAAAACAGATCAATAGTAAAGCAACGTTTTCAATCTTTTCTTAAGAAGTAAAAATACGGTGACACTTTGACATTTTTTCTCAATATATTTTTTAAATCTTAAAAATTTAAAATAAAAAATATTTTTAAAAAATAAAAATAAAAATAAAAAATAAACACTCAAACTAAAATAAGTAAAAGTTTTAATTTTCACAATGTGGCGCATTAAGACTCTCGAAATGCTATTTCCAAAAAGAATGGTAGCTGACTAGATGCAATCTCTCGTAGGCGTTAGGTTGGCAATGGAAGGTTTGGTTGCACGCTTGCACGCCCCATGTCAGCTGATAACCTACTTTCTTAGAGTAACCCACTTTCCATATTCACAAATGATTAATGGTCAATCTTCTAATTCACGCACTACTCACCCCAACCATCCATTAGGATATTCCGAGTCTAATGGCTCCATTATTAAAAAAAAAAAATCTTTTTATTTAAATTTTAACTTTTCATTTTTATATATTTATTCTTAAACGAAAAATCTAAACTACTATATTTGATTCATATTCTTTATTTATTTTTTAAAATTTCCCCATTGTTTAAATTTTTTAAATCAAAATCAAAATCATTTAAGTTTACTTAATTTTAATATTGTATGAAATAATTAAAATTAAAAAAAAATGTTTTTTTAACAAAGTAAAAAGAAATTATAATGGTGATAGAACCACGGGAAAGTATTTGTGCAAAATAATTGAAATTACAAGTATTATTTTCTATTACAATTTTTTTAATTGTTTCTTTGCTTTTTTTTTTTTTTAACTTCTATTTTGCAAGCATGTATTTTATATTTAATGTGTGTGGAGGGGGACGGAGTACAAACTCTTTTTTGTCTATATTCAGTAAAATGTTGGTGGAGACGTGCCTTGCGTGATGAACTACCATTTCAAACACCACACGACACCACACATCCATTTTAAATATAACCCCATCATAGATATCCCGAATCATCAAATTATTACTTCATAGCAACTAGCAAATTAATTAGCTTCACCATGGACTCATTGTTACTTCTAAAAGAAATTGCCACTTCCATTTTGATCTTCTTGATCACTCGTCTCTCCATTCAAACATTCCTCAAAAGCTATCGCCAGAAACTCCCACCGGGGCCAAAAGGGTGGCCAGTTGTGGGTGCACTCCCTCTCATGGGAAGCATGCCTCATGTCACCTTAGCAAAGATGGCAAAAAAATATGGACCTATAATGTACCTCAAAATGGGCACTAACAACATGGTTGTGGCCTCTACTCCAGCTGCTGCTCGTGCCTTCCTCAAAACCCTTGATCAAAACTTTTCAAACCGGCCCTCCAATGCTGGTGCAACCCATTTGGCTTATGATGCACGGGTAGGAATGCAGCACCTTCATATTTTTATTTATTTTAAACACACCATTAATGTCACTTATTATATATAACTATACTTTCTTTTTGTTTTTCTCTCTCACTAAGTGCTAAATAGAAATAAATTAACTTATGAAGAGGTTAGATTCGGAGAATTCTTATAAATTAACTTTACATAAATTAATTTTAATTTATAGGAGAAATTTATTTATTTTCTTATTTTTTTCTCCTATAAGTATTTATTATAATTTTATTCAAATTAGCGCGTGTAAAAAAAAATAAATGAACTGATCCAAAATTGAACAAAACTCTGCTTCGAAAACCGAACCTTTTTAATAAGAACGGTTAGGTTTTAGAGTGGTTCAACTTGTTTCTATTCAATTATTTAATTAGAAAAACCTATCCATATACAGTATAGAATGAATAATTGACACTAATGGAACCAAACCGAAGCTAATAAAATGTAAACCATTTTGAAAAAAATTTAACTAACTCACTTTATAAAAAAAAAAATTGATTAACCAAACTGTTTTTATGAGGTGATTTGTAAATGGACCGGTTTGGATTTAAATACAAACCAAATGTTTCAGGGTCTTAATCCAAAAATGAGATTCTTAAAATAAGTGAATTCTTCTCTTCCTCTATCTATATGTAATAATTTTTCTAATATATTAAAATACGTAGCTTTATAATTTACTAAGATAATAACATATGTATATCTTTTCACTTTTGGCTATTTTGGATCCGTCCTTGTTGACAGGATATGGTGTTTGCTCATTACGGATCACGGTGGAAGTTGCTAAGAAAACTAAGTAACTTGCACATGCTTGGAGGAAAGGCACTTGATGATTGGGCCCAAATTCGAGATGAAGAGATGGGGCACATGCTTGGTGCAATGTACGATTGTAACAAGAGGGATGAGGCTGTGGTGGTGGCGGAGATGTTGACATATTCAATGGCCAACATGATTGGCCAAGTTATATTGAGTCGTCGAGTGTTTGAGACAAAGGGTTCGGAGTCTAACGAGTTCAAGGACATGGTGGTTGAGCTCATGACCGTTGCTGGTTACTTCAACATTGGTGACTTCATACCCTTTTTGGCCAAGTTGGACTTGCAAGGCATAGAGCGTGGCATGAAGAAGTTGCACAAGAAGTTTGATGCGTTGTTAACGAGCATGATTGAGGAGCATGTTGCTTCTAGTCACAAGAGAAAGGGCAAGCCCGATTTCTTAGACATGGTAATGGCTCATCATAGTGAGAACTCCGATGGGGAGGAACTATCGCTCACCAACATCAAGGCACTACTCTTGGTATAACGCTTTTTATCTTACTTCTCAAATGTGTCATTTTCTTTCTTCATTTTTATTAGACAAAAAAAAAAAAGTAAAATATTTGTTATATGAGGATAACTACCATGGAGGATCACTTATGGTATCCAACGTTGTTAAATAACCGTTATAATCCGCCTTAACGTTATAATGTGGCATTTTTCAACCCCTCTGCCCATAGACAGTTTGTGAGGGAGGCCCGTTATGACGGCGCCATAGGGTGCAATGGCTTCCTAATATGGAGAAATTTTAGCCTTCTGCATATGTCGTCATCTGTCATTGATAACTTTGGTGTGGTGTTAACAAAACAACTTATATAGTTAGGATAGGTAGTAAAAAGAAAGTGTTATTTCCATATTTTTCAAACCCCTTGTTATATATATATATAGTGGCGGACCTACATGAGTGATAAAAAAATTTATTCTCTTCATAAAAAAGTGTAGGAGGGTACTTGTACCTCCTTATTTTTTAAAATTTATTAAATTTATAAATAAAATTTTATATTTTTATATTTTATTTTATCTATATTTATATAATTGAATTCATTAATTTTATTTTTTATAATTTAAACTCCCTAATTTAAAATCTTGGATCCGCCTATATATATATATCAATCGTTTTTTTACATTTTCAAGAATTATATTAAAAACTTCAACATCTTTAATTCAAAAATGCTATACACTTTCTAATTCATTCTTTTAAACACTTTCTAATTCATTTTTTTAAATATATTATTATTGACTAAAATTGATTGTAAATCATACATTGGTTCTATTTTTTTTATTGAATGAGTCTCACTTGTTCTGTGGTTTCTAACATATTTTAACTAATATCAAAGAGTAGGTACGTTGAGTGTATTGTTGGTTCAATTCTTTTCTTTTTATAAAAAATTTTGATATCATAATATTTGAAAGTTTTGTTTAAAATAATCTTCCCTCTATTTGTACATAATTATAGCATGTTTGTTTTGGCAAATTGAATAAAAAGTGAAAAATTTGGAAGCAATATAAAACTTCGTTAGAACCATTAAAAAAACATAATCAATTTCCCTTCGCCACCCCCACACACATACATAGTAAATTTAGTCCTACACATCATAACTTATTTTGCCTGAAAAATGTTGAGTTAATTTTTATGACTTGAAGTGACAAAAATACGTTCAAAATTTGTTTATATTGTTCAAACTATAAATTTACAATTGAACCACAAAGAAAAAGGATTTCCGTATGACAAATTAAAAATTAATTGCGATATTGCATAGTTAACTCTACTATATCTGAATTTTTATTTGTTTTACAAGTACAACTTGTTTATGATATAAGTTTAGCTATAAGCCAAGTAAGTACACTTTAAATTTAGCCAAAAAGGAAATGGGCAGTCTGTATCATAAATTTTCTTAGACGGAAATATTAAAGTACAAGCTACGAATATATCGTATATATTGTGTGAGATCAACTTAAATTAATCATGATGGAGGTTAAATGCTGCAATTAAATTAAATTCAGCGGGCCTCTCCCCCAATTATTTATACCAACTTTTTGCTGCATTTGGAATTGGGGCCACGGAAAGTAATGTCCCAACTAAGAAAATATCTTCTCATCATTTGGTATTGTACGTAGTGAATCACATTGACTATATATCATGTATTAAATCTGATATGAGAATATTTATTTTCCATCTTATTTTCTATATGCATAATAATATTAGTTTTTGTCTAGTATATATATCACATTTTTAATACATAAATAACAAATTTAGTCAACACTTTTTTTTTAAAAAAAAAAAGACCTAAAATTTTGTTTACACTAGAAACTAAATATTAATTGTTGTGACTAAATTACAATGTGAATATAATAATACCATCATAATAGTGTTCAATTTTAACAAAAAAATCTATGTTATATATAGTGCAAATTCAACGAATCAATACAAATCATATTTTATATAAAAATTTATTGATGATGTAAATGTTAGTGCAAGTTATTACGATGATAATTTAATCCCTCGCCTCATAATCATACCACACACCAACATTTTCTAGCTTGAGATTTTGTTCTAACAACTATATATGCTATTTTGTTCCAGAACCTATTCACCGCAGGCACCGATACATCTTCAAGTATAATAGAGTGGTCCTTAGCCGAGATGTTGAAGAAGCCCAGCATAATGAAGAAGGCTCATGAAGAAATGGACCAAGTCATAGGAAGGGATCGCCGTCTCAAAGAATCTGACATACCAAAGCTTCCCTACTTCCAAGCCATTTGCAAAGAGACCTATAGAAAGCACCCTTCAACACCCCTAAACCTGCCTCGAATCTCATCTGAACCGTGCCAAGTGAATGGTTACTACATTCCCGAGAACACTAGGCTGAATGTGAACATTTGGGCCATAGGAAGAGACCCTGATGTGTGGAACAATCCTTTGGAGTTTATGCCCGAGAGGTTTTTGAGTGGGAAGAATGCCAAAATTGACCCACGTGGGAATGATTTTGAGCTTATTCCATTTGGTGCTGGGAGGAGGATTTGTGCAGGGACTAGGATTTTGAGCTTATTCCATTTGGTTCACTACATTTTGGGCTTATTCCATTTTTGAGCTTATTCCATTTGGTTCACTACATTTTGGGCACTTTGGTGCATTCGTTTGATTGGAAGCTACCCAATGGGGTGAGGGAGTTAGACATGGAGGAGTCCTTTGGGCTTGCCTTGCAAAAAAAGGTTCCACTTGCTGCTTTGGTTACCCCTAGGTTGAACCCAAGTGCTTACATTTCTTAGAATTGGTTGGGTTCGAATATTCACCAGCTATGTTCTCTAGCCTTATTTTGTTGTCCAATGATTTTGTGGCTGTGGCTACATAAATAAGTAATGTTTGGGTTGCACAACCTATTTGTATTTGTAAGGTTCTATGTTACTTGGAAATCCGTTACCCCACCACCTGCAAGGCTTAGATTTTTATTCTTCATGGATCTCTAATTTAGCTGTCTTGTTTTGGTTTAATTATATTTTTAATTCTCACTCATATTTTAATTTGTGGGAAATTTTATAGTATTTTAAATTTTAATTCTTTATTCTTTATTTTTATAAAATGTAATTTTAATTTTTCTATTTTTATTCATCCTCAATTTTGATCCTCTCATTAAAAATTGAGATATGTAATTCCTCTAATTTATAAAATTCATAATTTTGACCTTTCAATCCAAACCAATGTGTTGACGGTTAAAGTTAACATTGATCTGTTGATAGCTGTATTTTTTTTAATGAATTGAAATGTGTGTAATTAAAAAAAGTTATCTTTCAATGGTGATTAAACACTCAATTTTTTTGTATGAAAACACTGGTGGCTTTCTTCATGTTTCTTTGGTTCTAGATCTGTTATCTCTTTTGTTAATTGGCTTTTTTCTTCTCAAATTAAATTTTAAAAAATATCACAAATTAACAAGCATAAGAAATGTTTGAGAAATGCATTAAAATGAAGTTGATCGTCCCCGGTAATAATTAGGTGTTCAATGGCAAGAAATGGAATTATAAGAATTGGGCACTGAAGCTCAAAAAAAAAAAATGCTTGTAGCATTATATATAAACAATCACAATTATAGATAATTAGCTAGTTATTTCATATGCGCACAAATTTTCAAATGAAGAAAATGTTTTAACAAAACAATATAGCAGAACACACAAATGACGACGGGTAGCTAATGATATTTGAGGCTGGTTTTGGTTTGGCACTTAAAGTGGAATTAATGACTGCAAATTGTGAAGTCAACGTTGTAGATGAGGGTCGAGTTTGGATTCGCCGCTTACGAGATTAGTTTTCCGTGTCTTTTTTTTTTAAAAAAAAAAATTAAATACATTTCAATTCATTAAAAAATAATTATAACAGTCAACATTAGTTTTTAGCCGTCAATCCATGGGATCAAAACTACTCATTTTATAAAATAGATGATTAAATGTCTCAATTTTATAATAGAGACATCAAAATGGAGGACAACTTGATGCTCTTCGTGTTGAGTTGAAGAACAACTTGAAAGATAAAAAGTTTTTGCTTGTGCTCGATGACCTTTGGAATGAGAAGTATAATGATTGGCATCACCTAATAGCACCTTTTAGCAGTGGGAAAAAGGGAAGTAAGATTATTGTGACAACTCGACAACAGAAAGTTGCACAAATGACACATACATATCCCATTTATGAGCTGAAACATCTAACAGATGAAAATTGTTGGTGTATACTTGCTGAACATGCTTTTGGAAATGAAGGTTACAATGAATATCCAATCCTAGAAGAAACTGGTAAGAAAATTGCAAAAAAATGCAATGGCCTACCTTTAGCTGCTAAAACATTGGGAGGTCTTTTGCGATCAAATGTTGATGAAAAGGAATGGGATCGAATTCTGAACAGCAACTTATGGGCACATGAAGAGGTTTTACCAGCTTTACACATAAGCTATCTTCATCTCCCAGCACATTTGAAAAGATGCTTTGCTTATTGCTCAATTTTCCCTAAACAACATTTATTGGATAGGAAGGAATTGATTCTGTTATGGATGGCTGAAGGCTTTCTTCAACAAATCCACGGAGAGAAAGCAATGGAATCAGTAGGTGATGAATACTTTAATGAATTATTATCAAGATCTTTAATTGAAAAAGACAATACTAAAGCAGAGGAAAAGTTTCGAATGCATGACCTCATCTATGATTTAGCTAAACTGATATATGGAAAAAGTTGTTGCTGCTTTGAAAGTGGTGAAATCTCAGGAACTGTTCGCCATTTAGCATTTCATTCAAATCTGTATGATGTCTCTAAAAGGTTTGAGGGCTTGTATGAGCAAAAGTTTTTGCGCACCTTTTTAGCAGCACGTAATTATTTATACGGTGAATATTGTGTTACAAAAAAGGTGTCACATGATTGGCTGCAAAAACTAAGATATTTGCGAACATTGTCCTTGCTTAAATATGAAAATATCACTGAGCTGCCGGAATCAGTAAGCATTCTGGTACTTTTGCGGTATCTTGACCTTTCCTATACTTCCATCAAAAGGTTGCCTGATGCAACCTGTAGGCTTTACAATTTGCTGACATTAAAATTATCACATTGTGAATTTCTTACTCAGCTTCCTGAACAGATTGGAAATTTGGTCAATTTACCCCACCTTGATATTAGAGACACAAATTTGTTGGCGATGCCAGCACAAATAAGCAAGCTACAAGATCTTCGTGTGTTGACTTCTTTCATTGTAGGCAGAGAAGATGGAGTAACTATTGGAGAGTTAAGAAAATTCCCTTACTTGCAGGGTATGCTTTCCATTTTGAAGCTACAAAATGTTGTTGATCCCAAGGATGCATTTCTAGCTGCCTTAAAGAAAAAGGAGCATATTGAGGAGCTTACACTGGAGTGGGGCAGTGAACCACAAGATTCATCAATTGAGAAATTTGTACTTAAGAACCTGCAACCATCAACAAATTTAAAGAAGCTCAACATCAGATCCTACAGTGGCACAAGCTTTCCTAAATGGTTGGGTGACTCTTCGTATTCTAATGTTATAGTCCTTTGCATTAGTGATTGCAACTATTGTTTTTCACTTCCACCATTTGGACAACTACCATCTCTTAAGGAGCTTGTGATTAAAAGCATGAAAATGGTGAAGACAGTTGGTGAAGAATTCTACTGCAACGATGGAGGCTCTCTTTCATTTCAGCCATTTCAATTGTTGGAGAGTATCGAGTTTGAAGAGATGTCAGAATGGGAGGAGTGGCTACAATTTGAAGGTGAAGGCAGCAAATTCCCTTTTCCTTGCCTTAAGCGTTTGAGTTTATCAAAGTGCCCCAAGTTGAGAGGAAACTTGCCCAAGCATCTACCTTCGTTGACAGAGATTAGTATAAAAGAGTGCAACCAGCTGGCAATTGAATCATGCCATCTGCACTGGAACACATCAATTGAATCAGTAAAAGTTTCTGAAGTGGGAGAAGGCTTGTTGTCCTTGCTTGACAACTTTTCTTATAGGGAACTATCTATTGAAAAGTGTGACAGCTTGTCATGTTTGCCAAGAATGATACTAGCTGCCAATTGTCTTCAAAAGTTAACTCTTGGAAATATCCCCACTTTGATTTCCTTCCCAGCTGAAGGCTTTCCAACGTCATTAAAAACTGTGAGAACTTAGAATTTCTGTCTCTCGAATCATGGCACAAATACACATCACTTGAATCTCTGTATATTGGCGATAGTTGTCACTCCCTAGTGTCCTTTCCATTTGATTGTTTCCCTTCCCTACAATATCTTCATATCTGGGGTTGTCGCAGTATGGAAGCAATTACTACTCGCGGTGGAATGAATGCTTTCAAATTATCTCATCTTAATGTCACGGATTGTAAAAAACTTAGGTCACTTCCAGAACAAATTGATCTCCCTGCCCTTCAAGCGTTACACTTTTATGAGCTCCCAGAGCTAACATCATTGCCCCCAAGGTGTTTGCCTTCCAGTTTACAATCACTTTCTGTTAATGTTGGAATGCTATCATCTATGTCTAAACATGAGTTAGGTTTCCTATTCCAACGCCTCACTTCTCTGTCTCATCTTTTCATTTCGGGTTTTGGAGAGGAAGATGTTGTTAACACCCTGTTGAAGGAACAGTTACTGCCCTCTTCGCTCCAACATTTGCACCTACGGTTGTTGGAAGGAAAAGGACTTCAACATCTCACTTCCCTCACACGGCTTGACATCATTCGTTGTGAAAGCCTTGAGTCCTTGCCAGAAGATCAGCTTCCAACGTCTCTTGAATTACTGAAGATAAGTTGCTGTCCTTTACTAGAAGCAAGGTATCAAAGTCGGAAAGGGAAACACTGGTCTAAGATTGCTCACATTCCTGCGATCAAGACAAACGATGAAGTGATAATATGACCTGCTGCATGTATAAAGGAGTTTAAGGGGACCATTTTATTTTTATTCTACTCCATGATGTGATTTTTATTTTTATTTTTTGTCGTCATTGTGGCGGAAGGCCCAAGAAATTTATATATATATATATATATATATATATATATATATATATATATATATATATATATATATATATATATATATTTATCCATACACCTATACAGATCTATATATTTATTTATTTATTAGTTAAATAGTTGTATATTGATAGAAAAATAGTTAGATTAATCCCGAATAAGTGAATATAATATAAATATAAAAAAATAAATAGTATTGATATTTTATGGGAGACTCTTCGTGTTTGTCAATATCATCACTTCAATCCTCCTCTATATGTATAAATATAAATATATATGTATATATATAAATATTTTTTTTTTTTTTTTTTTTTTTTTTCCCTTTTATATATATTCATAGTCATACATATCCTGATACATTATTTTTTCTTACATATCTTTTTAGTTCTCTTGATTTAGGTGGGGAAAAGGAAAAAAAAAATGTTTATTTTTTTTGTGTTTGTTCGTTGCAAGAACCATGTGTGTGAGTACATAAAAGAGCAATGGAGCCAAGCCACCCACTGAGTAAAAGAGTGT
>NC_038249.2:16345315-16372071 GCF_000004515.6 Glycine max
CGCGCGCGCGCGCGCGCGCTCGCGCTCGCTCTCTCACTCGTATGTGGGTAAATATGGCCCGCACATATTATATATATATATATATATATACTTTTACTCTCTTATATATATATAAATATATATATATATCTCTCTCTCTCTCTCTCTCTCTCTCGCGCGCGCGCGCGCGCGCGCGCGCGCGCGCGCGCGCGCGCTACTCACACACACACACTCTCTATATATATATATATATATATATATATTTATATATATAAAAAAAAAAAAACCCACACACAAAAAAAAAGAGAGATATATATATATATATATATATATATATATATATATATATATATATATATATATATATATATATATATATATATATATATATATATATTATCCACCATAGATTATTTGTTTCAAACCATTTTCTGTGTCACTTGCTAATTTCAATTGTGGGGTTTAATTTTATTTGAAATTTAAATAAACTAAAATGGATTTAATGGAATGAATAGTAATTCCATGTGAGTGACTCAAAATTCATTTAATAAATTTAGTGAATTGTTATACTTGTCTCACTTTTAGTATTTTTTTTAAAAATCATCTATTTTTAATCCTTTATTTATGAAAGATTAAAAATGAATATTTCTATATTTATAATATATTCAAGTCTTTTATAACTTTTCAATAGTTAAAACATTTATTCATATACGGATCGACATTTTATCTTATCTTAAGTATTTTGGTTTCTTGATTTAGATTGTTGTGGTATAGTAAACTATAAGAACGATTTTATATTTTGTTTTCGTTTGTTGATAGTATGCATTATAATATGTTTGATTAGAGATTTCCTAGTTATTGCTAAAGCACACATTGAGAATGTAAGCTTGAGATAATATAATTTTCAGCTGATAATATCTCTAAGTCTTGCTTTTCTCATAATATTAATTCTTTGGTTTTACGGGAAGATATTGAGTGGTGTAAATAAAGAATTTTGGTGTGATGGATTATTGAAGTAAATTAATGCTAAGGAAGGAATCTGATGGCTTCCTAATCAACTATTCTTTCTTATAAAAAAAAAAACTAAGAAATTCCATCAAATACTCTGTTTACAAACTCAAATGGGACTTTATTTGATGCTGAAAGTGATTGTTATCTCTTCTAAAAACTTGTTATGGAATAATACAGTATTGCACTATTCTATTGATTTTGAAATGTTGATTAGAGATAAAAAAAAATACTATTTTATTCCCTAATGATTACAGATAGTAGCTGAGGTGGTGGACACTTAATATTTGCTGACTATGATGGCTCCATTTCAATTCCGTTGTCACGTTTGTTTTTCCACAAGTGGAAGGTTTCTATTGAATCATCTTAACAAAACACTAGAATTATCCTTTATAGCATTTGTAGTTGGTCCAAATAAACATGTGGTTTGTTGATTTTATCTGTTGTTTTTCACAAGCAAAAGATATTTTATTGTTGTGCTTTATTGATGCTAATGTCATGTTATGTGGGTTTCCTTGGAGTGAATTTGTAAAAGCCAGAATCTTTTAGATTATATTTATTATGGTGTGGGACCATCTAATTTTATGCATTAATTGAATTTGGTGTTGGATGATGATTGATATTGGATACTTATGTTTTATTGTAATAAATTGTAAGTTAACCCTATTCATTTGTCCTTATTTTCTCCAAGTTCAATAATTAATTTAAAATGCTTTGGTTAACCGTGTTTTCTTGTAAGTTAACCTCGTGCAAGCTTGCAAGTGATAGATTGATGTTTTTTACTGCTGCTTTTGGGATTTTGGTCTGGCCTTACTAATTCCGTAGCCTTGAGCTTACATGGTTAAATATTTCTTATCAAGTTATTGTTTAAAGCTTCAATAAAATAATATAGTTACGGGGAAAGAGTGTCAATGACTTAGATTATAAAATATCTGGTTTTTGAGTGAGAAAAAATAGCAACTTTTTAATAAAAGTGTTAAAAAAAACATTATTTTTTATACAAGATAAATAAAATGATAGTTTGTAGCTCCTTTCAACATTAATATCATCTAACAACCCAGTCATTTTGGCATTAGAATCTGCACATAAATCTGGTATTAAATTCTTTTAACATTGGCCATGTTATTCTTATTTTTACTTGTTTTTTTATAACTAAAATCAACTTGATTACACAAAGAGTATTGTCAAATCAGCCGCTTAAGGCCTATAATATTCACTCCTTAATTTGGCACACAATAATGTATGAACAAATTGTTCATAGTTTCTTATTAACAAGTTCTTTATCAGAACTTCAATAAGAATGATCTCAAAATTCTTATTAAGAACATGGAGTATGGGTATATTTGTTTTTATCACCTTGAGACACCACTTTCTCCTTCATTTCCATCTCTTTTCCACTCACGAATTTCTTGCTCTCACCATTCCACCTTATTTCTGCTTTTCTGCCCTGTTTAAAAATCACAGTTACATACCGAATTTGTCAGCAATACTTTTACCGTTGGGTCAGTTTTTTGTTGATTTTGCGAAAATTAATTGTATTTTTTTGGATTCAATTGTAATATTTTTGTTGTATTTTGCATTCTATCGCTCTGTCCCATTTTTTATGATAAGAAACCATTGCTTAAATAAGAAACGTTCCTCTAGCTGGCTGCCAAAGCACCCTTCACCTGTGCAATCTTCTTTGGGTACCATTCCCTAACAATAAAAGCAAGTTGAGCAAGACAATTAATTTTGCTCTTATATTTTCAATGTTAATTATGATTTTTAAAAGATAACAAAATTTGATTTGGAAAAGCATATATTTTGAAGATAAAGCTTAATTCAAGATATTGCTTATTGTTTAACTTAATTTCTTTTTTCTGGTGGAAGAAGTGAGATGTTGCTCTATTTCAAGATCAAAACACGTAATAACCCTATATAAGGTTTACAACGATAGCTTGCACCATGACTTACCAACAAAGGACCATCAACAAGATTGGAATCAAAACCTTGCAATCGATACAATTCAATATCAGTTGGGTCATTCATCATTGGCATAATAACCCTGTAACTAAGACAAGGTCTAAAACTCCTTTCTAAGACCATTATTTGATTTTCTTTTAAATCAATCAACAGAAAACAGCAACATCCCAAAGAAACAAGCATTCCATTATTTCACAGTAACAACTAGTGAAAATATACTAATTGAATAAATTTTCCAGGCTGGCAATTTTTTACACATTGGTTCGCTTGCTTTCATTGCAATATTTTGTTGCCAATGGGAAATGTCGGAGCTACATCAACAGGTACCTAGGGTACACAATACAATGCATACAGAATTAGTTTTTGTAATATTTTTATATCATGGTTTGTATGAAAGAATAATGTCTTAGGAGACTTCAGACATGGAAAACTTATCCAAGGGAAATGAGTTGTGCACACACATGAGCAGAATTAGGACTGCTCAAAAAAATTAATAGGAACACATTATTATCCATTATGAGTTGCGGAAGAGTATGTAAAGAATGAGTGCAGGTTGTGCAACAGCTTAATGAAGCATCTTTCAAAAAACATGATTAACGTTTTTAGGGAGATATGTAACAAGTACAGAAATGTGAGACAACTTTTTAACGAGTCTTTTATAAAAATAATTGAGAGATTGTAATAATAGGACCAAGACCATGTGGAATACATGTTTGTAATTTAATTTTTGTATCCTCTTAGGTTTTCTTTCTCCTATATGCTTCAAGTCAAGATAGACAAGGCTATGCTATGCTTACCATACAACAATAGCTAACTATACTCAAGCTGGTAGATGCAAACTGTGACATTATTCCCATATCTAATCCATAACATATAAAAAGCTATAAGTGGATGAAAATTGAAAACATATATGGAGGACCTTCTGCTTTAGGTACACTACAGTTGGATACTAGACGCTAGGTAAGACGCTAAAATGTTTCCAACAATTCAATATGGTTTAATTGGAATTAAAAAAAAAAAACATAAATAAAAGTCTCAGCTTAATGTGTTAAACATGTGTAAGAAGCTAAAATATTTTTAATAATTAAAAACGGTCTTCAATTGACACTCAAACAATTAAAAACAAGTCATAGACTTCAGGTGTTTTGAAAATGAGAGTCATAAGTAATGCTAATTTAGACAAGTAAATGGGGTTTTGTAGTGTGAAAAATTGTTATGTTGGAACAAAGCCTAATTAAGCAGTACAATGCACTCATCATGACAACCAACAGTACTGTGGTCTAAAGATTTATACCTGAATATCCTCCAAATTTTTTAGAGCAACTTTTAGTGGTTCTGTCAACACACAGTATTTCAGGAGAAGCAAACCAGCAGTCTCTTTATCACCATTGGCTTGTATGGTGAGTATCTCCCTGCTCAGGCTTTCAACTGCTCCTTCAATCTTAGGAAAGAAAAATTTAATTAATAACACCTATCTTAGGGTCAAACAAAAACAAGACGGAGGGACCGAGATAAAAACAGATATTTTGAAGCAATGATACCTTGGTAAAATCAACAGAGACTTTGCCTTCAGAATCCCAGACAAAGGCTCCTTTCTCATATAACCAGTTGAACTGCAATGCTTGTCCTTTTCTGACAATATGCAGTAGATTTAGATATGCTAAATCATATCACAATAATAAAAATGAGATGAAAGAAGAATGCATAGCAAGCAGCGCACCCATGAGCTTCCTCTAAACCAAAACGCACTGACCGGAAGCATCCCGCAAGAAAAGAAACATACATGGACTTCAATAAACTTTCAGAAAGCAAATCCTGGTAAAATCAGAGACAGACAATGACATTAACATCAGTAGTAAGCCTCAAAACAAAATTATGTCTAGAAAATGTATGAAGTCAAACACAACATTACACTGAAACTACTTAGTTACCAAGTGAGGAAGACACTAAGCATAGTTATATATGTGATGTTAAATGTTAAGATTACATATTATTCTGTTATTATGATTGGATAGTAATTAGTGATTTAGTCATTATTACTTATTATTAGATTGATCCTATGTAATCAATATTGATCCTATTTACTCATTATAAATAAAGCTTGTGTGGTCATACACGACACAGAACATTACAATAAAACACTGTTATATGGTATAAGAGTGTTAGATTTATATATGTAGTTTTTTATATTTTGATGTCTTTTCTCTCGGCTGTAGTTAACTGTCATTGAGAGACAGCTTGTATTTTAACTCTTAATATATAAATACATTTCAGCTGTGTGTAGTGAGACATACAAGTATTATTATCGAATATATCTTAGTCTCAACTTGGTATCAGAGTGTGTGAATCCCACTCTGCCTGTCGTCCACTGCTGGCTGCCGCTATATTTTCCAGCAAACACTGGATCTGGGGCGTCTCTCTGAGTGAGGCTTTTGTACACCACCTTGTAAGGGGCGTGCAGTTCACGCACCTGCCATGCATCGTCCGAACATCACCAGACCACCACCGTAGTACTCGCCGGAGGCTCCTGGTCCCTTTTTAGGCCCCGATTCGTCATTCCTTCCGTGTTTGGTTGGTGGGTTTGAACGTAACCCTTTCTGTGTAGGGGTTGTACTTTGTTTCTGGGAAATACCTGAGTTGCTGGTTCTACTGCCACTAGAAAGTTTTGTTGCTGCCATCAGCCTGCTTATTGTTGCCTATTGGCCCTATTTTAAGTCTCCTTATTAGAGTATGTAAATACATAACTGTGTAAACAGTTTTGTTTCATAATTGTAAGGGCTGTTAGCTCATGCTCACTGCACCCATCTAGTATTAAACAGCAGTGTATATGTTCCAAGGGCTGTTAGTTTTCACTAAACTGCACCCAAGTAGTTACATTCTGTTAGAAGTTGGTTAGAGTTAGTCTACATCCTGTTAGAGGTAGTTAGAGTTAGTTGTGGTTAGTTTCTCAAGTCAGAACTCTTTAAATACCTCTGTTGTATCTAACTCATTGAGTTTTTCTTTCTGGGCAATAATATCAGTTTTATCTTTCTTTTTTTTCTCTCTCACTCTCACTCAGTTTATCGAAAATGGTATCTAGAGCCATTTTTTTGTAAGCTTGTTCTTCTGCGAAACTTCCTACTGTGCATCCATGACTTCCGCTCCTTCCAGTTTTGTTTCTCAGTCATTTCCCAATTCAGTTGCAGAGAAACTTAATGACTCCAATTATCTGCACTGGCGTCAACACGTAGAGCCAGTGATCAAATCGCACAAGCTGTAGCGATTTGTGGTTAATCAGGTCGTTCCTCCGCATTACCTCACAAAAGACGATCGCGTCGCTGATCAAGTTAGTCCAGAATATGAAACCTGGGAGGTTCAAGACCAAACGCTTCTTGTTTGGTTACAATCTACACTTTCGAAGTCCGTATTGTTGAGAGTTCTTGGTTCCAATCACTCATATCAAGTTTGGGACAAAATCCATGAGTACATTAGCCTCCACACAAAATCTCGTGCGCGACAACTTCGATCTGCCATGCGTGCGGTCAATCTTGATGGAAAATCAACTGAGGAATACTTGCGCAAAATCAAAGGCTAAGTTGATGAATTAGCTGGCGTGAGCGTTTCGGTTCGTCACGAGGAGTATGTTGATGTGCTCCTCGAAGGGTTACCGTTAGATTACGTGCCAGTCATCTCTATTATCGAGAGTAAGAAGCGTACTCCCTCTATTGCAGAAATTGAAGCTCTTCTCAATGGCCATGAGACTTGTCTTACACGCTACAATTGAGATGCTCAAACGAACAGTTCTGCGTCGCTAAACTACACTCAAGGCTACTCGCATCCAAACACCTACAAAATTGGTGGTTATCGAGACTCATATGGTCGTGGCGTTGGCCATGGTACCTTTTCTAATTGAGGTACTGAATGTGGGGATGGTGGCTCAGGCAGAGGCCGTAGAGGTGGTCATTTTACTAACTTCTAGCACTAAATTTGTCTCAAATATGGGCACACGGCAAATGTTTGCCATTTCAGGACTGATGTTAGCTTTCAACCACATGAGTCCCTCATTCTTTTTGATCCTACTACGATGCAGCCAATTCCTTATTCAGCTGGTCCACCTAGAACCTCCAACACTTGGGTTAATCCCAATTCTAAGTCAACAGGCTCAGGTCATAATCAGCCCAGTGCCATGCTCACAAACTTAGCCTCTCATGGGACTGCTCCAGCTGGCTCCACTTGGATACCAGATTTTGGAGGTAGTTTTCATGTTACTGGTGATTCTCAAAAACATTAAGCAGTTCACCCATTTTTTTTTATCAGCAAACATATGATATATATTGATAAATTTAGTACTAGAGGTACTAAAGTACACTATATAAATGTCCTTACTGTGGTTCCAATACAGACTAAATGGAGTATGATGAGGAACCGCAGCCAGGCCATACTATGGTATTAAATGCTACTATTACTCTATGATTATGTCCTCTACTGATACATAAATCCTTCTCTGAGGTTACTAGACCACTGGTTAAAATGAGTTGCAAAATCCTTCTCCAAATTTCTGAGCCATGTCCACATGAGTAAAGCTGCCTCATCCATCATTTTGCTGTTGTCGAAAGAGTCATTGGAGAAAAGTATGTCATTCCTTTTCTTCCAAATAGTCCAAGTGACAGCCAACCACCAACATTTCCACCGATTAATCCTTAATCCATCAGCTGCTATCGATCCATGTTGGAGGAAATGTTGTCTGGGATCTTGCGGGAAAACTCCCACATTGTTCACCCAAGACAAGGATTCCCACCAAATAGGGATGATTTTGCTGCAATGAAAAAATAAGTGTCTTGCTTCCTCCTCCGCGCTTCTGCAGAATGGACAGGTCCTGTTAACGATCTCTACTTGTCTCCTAAGTAGATTTGATTTGGTTGGCAACCTGTCTCTAAGCAACCGCCAAGCAAACACTGCATATCTGATTGGTACCTTCAGCTTCCATAGCTCCTCAAAAGCCCTATCCTGTGTCCCATCTATGTCACCTCCCCTCATCATCTTGTAAGCACTTTTCGCCATGTATTGCCCACTTGAATCTGCTGTCCACACCCACTCGTCTCTTCTGTGTATCTGAATAGGTTTGCTTTCAATATGTTGTAAAAAATCAACAGCCATTGGAATCTCGTTGTCAAACAATGGCCTTCTCCATGAAAAGTTCCACTCCCAATCTGCTTCCTTATTGCCTCCCATGTGCTGAATAAGATGGTTTTGTTGGCACGAGATTAGGTACAGTCTAGGATATTTTGCTGCAAGTGATTCCTCTCCATCTATCCAGTTATCCTCCCAAAATTTGATTCTATCTCCACGTCCAGGCCTCCACTCAATGCTATTGTGCATCTCCACACCCTATACGTTTTGAAAGACCAACTTTAGATCCCTCCACCAAATGGACTCATGGTTGTCTCGATGTGCTTCATCCAATCCCTTTCAGCCTCCATATTTAGACTCGAGGACCCTAGCCCACAGTTGACCTTCATGCTGGAATAAGTTCCACCCCCATTTACCTAACAGTGCGATGTTGAATGTGTTTAAGTCCTTGATTCCTAGTCCCCCTTTGTCTTTTGGGAGACATAATGTCTCCCATTTAATCCACGCAATCTTGTTTTGATCTGTGCCACCTCCCCATAGGAATCTTTGTTGTATAGACACTACCTTCTCCGTCACTTTCTTAGGAATCCTGAAAAAAGACAAAAAGTAAATAGGCAAAGATGTTAAGACGGACTTAATAAGAGTCACTCTTCCCCCGAATGAAAGGTGTCTTTACGTCCACTTATTTAGGACTCTCACACTTTTCAAGGATAGGATTCCACATGTGACACCTTCTAGGGTTTGCCCCTATGGGTATGCCTAGGTAAACAAATGGGATGGCCAGCAAACTACAATTCAAACAACTGGCTGCTTCAGTCTTCCATCTATCTGTCATTCCAAATGCACCGAAACAACTTTTCGCGAAGTTAATTTTGAGTCCAGAAACCAGCTCAAAAGTCCTCAGAATTGCTTTGATTGCCTTAACATTCTCCAAGGAGGCCTCTCCAAAAAAAATGGTATCATCTGCATATTGGAGGATGCTAATACCCACTTTATTTGATCCCACTTGGAAACCCCTGAATAAATTTTGCTTCTCTGCCTCTCTCATCAGCCCATTCAACACCTCAGCAACGACATTAAAGAGGAAGGGTGCTAATGGATCTCCTTGCCTAAGCCCTCTCTGTGGAATGAACTCATGTGAGGGACTGCCATTCACCAGTATTGAAATAGATGCAGATTTCAAGCACCCTTCTATCCACTGTATCCATTTTGAGCAAAAACCGAGCCTTCTAAGCATATAGAGTAAAAAATCCCAGGAGACTGAATCATACGCCTTCTCATAGTCCACTTTGAACACAATGCAAGGTTTCTGAGTTCTGTTAGCCTCTTCAATCACTTCATTTGCTATCAGTGCACTTTGTAGCAAATGTCTACCCTCTATGAATGCTGATTGCCTTTCATCTATTATACATGACATGATCTTCTTCAGTCTGTTGGCCAAAATTTTGGCCACTATTTTGTACATACACCCAATGAGTGATATAGGTCTGTATTCATCCAGGGCTTGTGGGTTCTTCACCTTTGGGATTAGGACTATGAAGGAGGCATTACCTCCCCTAGGGAAAATTCCATTGGCATGGAATTCGTCCAAGAACCGCAGGACATCAGGCTTGATTACATGCCAAAATTGCTTTATAAATTTAAAATTGATTCCATCTGGGCCTGGGCTTTTGTCACTCCCGCATCCCCACACTGCATCCTTTATCTCTTCCTCCTGAAATTTCCCCGATAGCATGTCATTTTGGTGGTGTCCAATGGTCTGAAAAGGAATACCATCTAAGCGGGGTCTGTTTTGATCAGTTTCTTGAAACCGATGGAAGAAAAAAGATCTAGCTGCCTCTTTTACTCTCACCGGATCTTCAGCCCACTCTCCATCAATCCACACTCCGTTCAGAGAGTTACTTCTGCGGCTTGCATTGACCAACAAATGAAAATAGCGGGAATTACAGTCACCTTCTTTAATCCATTTAGATCTCGCCTTCTGCCTTATTAAAGATTCATGGGATTGTGCAGCTGCCCACAAATCTTCTTGGAGTTGTTTCCTGATCATTCTCTCTTAGGGGGAAAGCTGTCTATCACTTGTACTGACTTCCAAATTGTTTAATTCCTTCTCAATCTTCTTATACTTCTGAAATGTATCACCGAACTGCTCTCTATTCCATAATTTCAACCTTTCTTTCAATCTCTTTATTTTTTCTTTAAGTACGTACCCGCCCCAACCCCTTTGATGATTAGATGTCCAACAGTCCTTCACAATTGACTTGAATGATTTGTCCAAAAGCCAACAGTCAAGGATTCTGAAAGGCTTTGGGCCCCAATCAATGCACTTGACCTAAGAAGAACTGGGCAGTGATCAGAAAAATTCCTGTCCAATGGATGCTGTGTACTTCCAGGCCATTTATCAAACCATTCTGGGGATACCAAAAATCTATCTAACTTGCTCCTCGCCTCTACGTTGGGTCTGAACCATGTAAATTTTCTACCCACCCAAGGCACTTCCTCTATCTCCATCTCTTCTATCCAATCATTGAACTCTTTTATACTACTTTCCCCCACCCCCCTTTGACATACACCTATTCTCTCTGATTGGTCTCTTATGTTGTTGAAGTCTCCTGAGATGCACCATAAACCTCCTTGGTTTGCTGTTTTCATCTGTCTGATAGCTTCCCATAATATTCTTTTGTTCTGAGAATCACATGGTGAGTATATAGATACAATGTGAACCTGCTGTGCCTCTTTAACCCACTGACCTGTGAGTAAAATAAACCCATTTCCAACAACTTTCCTCTCCCGTCTGAATATTTTTTCGCTCCATAAACATAAAATTCCCCCTGCTGTATTATTTGCCGGCTGCATCTCCCAAGCCACATCAGGATCCCCCCACAATGCTTGGCACATTGATTTCTCTATTGACTCCTTTTTTGGTTTCCTG
Organism: Glycine max; assembly: GCF_000004515.6. Classification (NCBI taxonomy): domain Eukaryota; kingdom Viridiplantae; phylum Streptophyta; class Magnoliopsida; order Fabales; family Fabaceae; genus Glycine; species Glycine max. The sequence goes on from NC_038249.2 coordinate 16,356,306, forward strand.
AATGCACATCATATCTACACTTTCTTTTTTGATCAATCTCCTTATTGCTGCCCATTTCACCCCCCCTCCCTAACCCTCTCACATTGTAAGTGATAATATTCATGGATTATTTCTCCTAATCCCCAACCTCTCTCTGCTTCTTTCCTATCTCTCTCTTTCACCCATTTTGATGACCCATATCAGATCTTTATAGGCAATGGTGAAGGTTTAAGTATCTCTAAAAATGGTTCCTCAACCATTATTTCTCCTACTGATTCTGGTACAACTTTTAAACTTCACAAATTGTTACATGTCCCTTCTATTTCAAAAAATCTGTTAAGTGTGAGCCAATTTACCAAAGATAACTCATTTTTTTTTTAATTTCATCCTCATGTCTGTCTTGTCAAATCTCAAGAGACACATAAGGTGCTCCTTCAAGGATTTTTGTGGGTGTTGATGGCCTCTATACATTTAACAATCTTCAACTTCAAGGCAGTTCATCCCTGCTGATGTCCACTTTTGTTCCAATTACAAATGTTGATCTCTATTATTCAATTGCAAATGTCAATAGTAGTTCTAATATAGGCTCAAAATTTGTTGTTTCTTCTACCAATGTTGCAAACCTTCGGCATGTTAGGTTAGGTCATCCCAATGATCATGTTATGAAAATTGTTCTTAATCATTGTAACATTTCCCATTTGAATAAAAACTTCACAGAATTTTGTTCCTCTTGTTGTATGGGTAAAGCTCATAGACTACCTTCTCACAATTCCACTTTTGTATATTCACCTTTAGAACTTCTTTTCACTGACTTGCGGGGACCTTGGTTATACATATTCTGTTTCCTTCATTGATGTTTTCTCCAGGTACACAGATGTTTCCTATAAAGTCCAAAGCTGAAACCATTGTTGTTTTCAAAAATTTTAAATCTATGGTTAAGTTACAACTTAATACGATAAAGAGTATTCAGTCAGACTGGGGAGGTGAATACAGACCATTATCTAATCTCCTATCCTCCTTTGGCATCTCCCATAGACTAATTTGTCCTCACACTTGTAACATCCCATTTTTCGTAGACTAGATTAAAAATGATTTTAGAGAAAATAAAGAGGGTGTTTTATTTATTCATTTGATAGGGAATAAAGTATAATTTGTTTTTATAAAATAATAAAAATAAACAAATAGAATAAATAATAGGTTGTGAGTACCCTAGGTATAAATAGCGATATGTTAGGTCAGACAATAGCTTTTACGACTGTTCATCCTCTCAATTCGTTTTTCCTCTCCTCCTCCCCAAAAATCCTTTCTTTTTCCCGCAGCCCACCAAACCTGTCTTAAAAAAACGACGATCTCATACTCATTCACTGTTGGATCGTCGTGACATTTAAGCACATGGTTCACCACTCATTTTCGAGCATTATCACTGTTGGGAATTTCGAAATCATGTCTGAGCTGAGAGAAATTCCTTTCACATCGTAACCTTTTCTTTTCCCGCAGAAACCCAAAAACAGTCCAGTAAAACTACGATCCCGATTTCGTTAACTGTTGGATTTTTGTGAAATTTTGATATGTTGTTCGAGATTCAATTCCGCACACCTTCACCGTTGGGATTTGCGAGATAATATTCATGGAGGGAGATAAAGGAATCGCACGAAGACAGTACAAATGGAGGCTTCAATCCCTTCTCCGTCTCTCTGACATTTGGGAATTCTATCAGAACAATCGGAGGAAAAACTTGAGGAATCTCAGGGAATCGCTACAAATGTCGTTATCGCTGTCAGAAGACACGTGAGCCCGCTTAGAGGTAAGGGATGAGTTATTCACAATTGGGGATTAGTGAGAATATGCGTAGGGATCCTTAGAGGATCAAATTGGGGTTTATTTTTCGGATGTTTTATTATATTGAAATTCTTCTTGTATGATTATGTGAAATTATGTGAGGAATTTTTACTCCCCGTGGATTGAGAAATATTCTTGTATAATTTGTTTGTGCTTTGAATAATATTAGTGTAATAAATAGTTATATTAGAATTATGAAATTATGATTGAAATTGTATATAAGTGATAAATCGAATATATGATGAATTGTAGAAAAACATATTACTTTGATATTATAATACTGTTATGGAGATTGAATATAAATACAAAGTTGAATGTGTTAAATTATGAGATACACGTAAATATAAAATGGTTGATTGTGACATTAGTTGTGTTGTGAGCTGTGAATTATACAATAACCCGACCAATGTTTATATTGAGAAAAATGTTTATGCGCAATGTTAAAGAAAAAGTGTAGGTTCCTAGTTAGGAACCAGTGTTAAATTGTAGCGCAATATGTTGTATGACTTAGAACACGAGTGTGAGGTCGAGGGTATTATATAATTCATGAGCAATGTCTATGAATGAAATATGTGATGAATTGTGGAATGACATGTTTTGAGATCATAATATTGTTATTGAGATTGAGTAAAAGTGTAAAGTAAAACATGTGTTGAATTGTGAGATATGTGAAAACATGTGATGGTGGATTGTGACATTGAGATGTGAAATTGTGATTGAGTTTTGGTTGTGAATAAGTGTGTGATTAACTCTTGATGTGACATTATTTGTGTTGTAAGCTGTGAATTGTACAATAACCCGACCAATGTTATCTTGAGAAAAGTGTTAATGCGCAGTGTGAAAGAGAAAGTGTAAGTTTCCTGTTTAGGAACCAGTGTTAAAGAGAAAGTGTAGGTTTTCTATTTAGGAACCAGTGTTAAATTGTAGCGCAATAGGTTGTACGTATTTAAAACATGAGTGTGAGGTCGTGGGTATTGTATAATTCACGAGCAGTGTCTGTGTGTTAAAATGATTTTAGGGGTTGGACCTGAATCAAGAGGGAGAGGCCATGACGGACTCTTCGGAGTGTAGACCTTGGGAGTCACCTAGTTTGAGTGCTCCTTTAAGCCTATGTTGATCCCATATGGTTTGAGCATTCTCGCAAAACACTGTGACCCTGACTGGTCTCCCTATGATTTTACTTAGTGAGAGTGACCTGACATACCCATTGTGTGGTGTGTCTTGTTATGTACTCCTAAGCGCCCCAGGGTGATTTTTCACTGGCATGGTACCACATTACATATAGGCTTGAGTCTTAGCATAACTGTCTCATGCGCTTGCTAATTGTTTATTATGAAATTGATGTGTTATTATGTCTTGATCAGAGTGTGTGATTCTTGTGTAATGTGATTGATGATTGAAAAGTGTGATTGATGGTTGAAAAGTGAACTTTGAATGACAAAGTGGCGAAATTACGTGAGTTACGTGTAAGTAAGTTTTATTTGGTTTATATGATATGTATATCTAGTTGTATTGCTTCTCTATTAATTAGGAATGTGATAACTCACTCCCCGCGTGTTGTTTGTGTTTGGATCCTGTGATGATCTTGAACTTTGTGATCGAGAAAGCAGATAACTAAGTAAATTGCTTTAAGGAACCTAGTGCTGAAGGACGTTGAGACGTCTCAACGCTCTGGTAGGATGTGACATTGAGATATAGGATTTTATATTAATTGTATGAAGCCTTAGACGGCCTTGTTTGAGTCGAGATGACTTTATTATTTATTTGGACAAGTTTGAATATGATATAAAAGAAAGTGAATGTGAGCCTTTTATCCCTTTGAAAGGCTTGTATTTAAAAATGTTTTAAAAAAATACTTTTAATTAATATTTGAATTTTTATTCCTTTGTTAGTATATATGTGAGGGGTAGAGGGTGTCACAACACTCATCATCAAAATGGTGTGGTTGAGAGAAAACACAAACACATAGTTGATTTGGGTTTAACTTTGTTGCATCATGCTTCTTTACCTCTACAGTTTTAAGACTATGTTTTTACAACAGTTGTTTACCTAATTAACAGGCTACCTACCACTACTCTTAAATTTGTTGTTCCTTTTGTTGCATTGTTCAATAAAGAGCCTGATTATCACTTTCTCAAAACCTTTGGGTGTGCTTGTTTTCCTTTGCTAAGACCATATCATACACACAAACTTGATTTTAGGTCTTAAGAGTGTTTGTTCATGAGTTACTCTTCTTCTCACGAAGGCTACAAGTGTTTGTCACCTTCTGGAAGGATTTATATCTCTAAGAATGTCTTGTTTGATGAGTTAAGATTTTCTTACTCTGATCTTTTTCCTTCCTCCTCTAATTCCACAATAAGTCTGGATTCCTACTTTAGTCTCAGTCCTAACTTATCTCGACCTTGATTTGCAACTATACCACCCACTAATTCAGGTTCTGTTCCTCTCATTCCTCCTGGTTTTTCACCTTTGCCCACTCATTCTCCCATCACTATTGTGTCTCTACCTCCAACATCTACTTCTACATCTATTTCTGCTGAACATCGAAATTCTGAGTTTACTACCATTCCTACATCCACTTCAGACAGTATTACTCCATCTACCTCTCTCCCAATTAACACTCACCTTATGCAAACAAGATCTAAATCTTGTATTCACAATCCTAGACTCCACCCTTCATTTTTTCTCACTCATTTTGAGCCTAAGACTGTGAAACAAGCTCTAGCAAATGTTGGCTCTCTGCTATGCAGCAAGAATATGATGCCTTGATGAAGAACAATACTTGGGAATTGGTACCATTACCTCCTAATAGGCAGGCTATTGGCGGTAAATGGGTGTACAGGGTTAAGGAAAATGCTGATGGTTCTGTTGATAGATTCAAAGCAATTTTGCCTTGTACTTTTTCTCCTATCTGCAGTACATCTAGTACTGCATTATCCATAATATATAATATTGATTTTTTCTGTGCAAAAAAAAAAAAAGGGGTTCCATCAAGTTCATGGCTTTGATTTTCATGAAACTTTTTCACCTGTGATCAAGCCTGTCACCATTAGAACTATCCTTACTCTTGCTCTGTCTTTTGGGTGAAAATTGTTTCAGCTTGATATGAATAATGCCTTTTTAAATGGGACTCTTGGAGAAATTGTTTTTATGAAACAACCTCTTGGATTTGAAGTTACTGACAGGTCACTAGTCTGTAAACTCAATAAAGCCATCTATGATTTAAAATAGGCTCCCAAGCAGTGGTTTGATAGACTTAAGTCCACTTTACTACAACTTGGTTTTGTTGGAAGCAAGAGTGATTCCTCTTTGTTTATCAACCGACATCAATTGATACTGTTTATTTGCTGGTTTATGTGGATGATATAATTTCGGCAGGCAGCTCAACCTCTTTGATTCAGCAGCTTACAGACAAACTTAATACTGCTTTTTCTCTTAAACAGCTTGGTCATTTATACTACTTCTTGGGCCTAGAAATCAAGTATTTGTCCAACAATTCTATCATGATGACTCAGAGCAAATACATTCGAGATTTACTCCATAAAACTAATATGACTGAGGCTCACTCCATTTCTTCTCCCATGGTCTCTAACTACAAACTATCCAAACATGGGGCTAATGCTTTTCATGATCCTACTCTATACAAGTCTGCGGTTGGTGCATTGCAATATGCTACCCTTACTAGACCTGAAATCAGTTTTGCTATCAACAAAGTTTGTCAATTCATGGCTGCTCCTCTAGATTCTCACTGGACAATGGTTAAAAGAATATTAAGATACCTCAAAGGGACCTTGTCTCATGGTCTGCTACTTCGGTCCACCTCTATTGCAAAGCCCTTGAATATTAGAGCATTCTGTGATGCTGACTGGGCATCTGATGTGGATGATAGGCGCTCAAACTCACGCACTGCCATCTTTCTTGGTCCAAATTTAATATCTTGGTGGTCTCGCAAACAGAAAGTTACTATCAGGTCTAGCACAGAAGCTAAATATTCGCAACATAGCTCAAACTTCCACTGAGTTAACCTGGATTTATACTTTGTTGACAAAATTACAAGTCTCTTTCACTACTCCTGTTATTTTCTGTGATAATCAAAGTGCAGTCTCCATTGCTCATAATCCAGTCTTTCATAGCAGAACTAAACACATGGAAATTGATGTGTTCTTTGTCAGAGAAAAAATTTTAGCCAAGCAGCTCACTATTGTTCATGTTCTAGTTCTGGATCAGTGGGCTGACATTCTGACTAAGCCTCTCTCTGCCTCAAGGTTTGAAATTCTTTGAGGCAAACTCAATGTGAAGAGTGTTTCTTCTGAAAACTCTTCCCCTTGGGTTTGAGGGGGGTATTGGAGTATGTAAATACATAACTGTGTAAACATTTTTGTTTCATAATTGTAAGGGTTGTTAGCTCTTGCTGACTGCACCCATCTAGTATTAGACAGAAGTGTATATGTTCTAAGGGCAGTTAGTTTTCACTAAACTGCACCCAAGTAGTTACATTTTGTTAGAAGTTAGTTAGAGTTAGTTTACATTCTGTTAGAAGTTAGTTAGAGGGAGTTAGAGTTAGTTGTGGTTAGTTTCTCAAGTCAGAACTCTTTAAATACCTTTGTTGTATCTAACTCATTGAGTTTTTCTTTCTGAGCAATAATATCAACTTTATCTTTTTCTTTTTCTCTCTCACTCTCACTTAGTTTATCGAAAACTCCTCTCCAATTTCCCTCAATTTGAAGACTGGGTTCAATATCTTCTTTTGCCTCTCTAGGGTCTTATTCTTCTCCTGTTACAGCAAAATGACCAGGTCTGATCTGTTCCTCACCATGCCTAACACGAGGATTGGTAGAAAAGGTTGTATTGAATGCACATTTTGCAAGAGAACAGGGCATACTTGGAAAACATGCTTCAATTTATTTGGTTTCCCTAACAAAACAACAGATGCATTCAAGTTGAAGAGAGTTGAGCCTAAATTCTCTGATGAAGAATATCAGGAATATCTAAGGTGTTAAAAGTCAGATGGCAAGCTCTACCTCCTTTAACCTCTAGTATTTCAACAGCTTACATTTCTCAATCTATGGGCATTCAAGGTCCATGGGTGATTGACTCAGGTGCTTCTAATCATATTTCTGGTGATGCATTTTTGTTTACCTCTATGTCTTCCCAAAAGTTTCCTCATCTTATAACCTCAGCAAATGGATCCTAGGTGGCTTCTAAAGGAGTTGGTCAAATCTCTATATCTCCTTCCTTAACCTTAATTAAAACCTTTCCTCTTTGTTCCTAATTGTCCTTTTAATTTAATTTCTCTAAGTCAATTTAATTTAATATCTCTTTCCTTAACCTTTAAACCTGTCCTCTATGTCCTCTTTGTTTTTAATTTGTCCGCTTTGACTAGTGAACCCATGGTTTGGATCGCCCATCGCTGATCTATCCAACGCCACGCCTCCATCAGAAAACTGACATGCCCCCACACGCCAGTTCTTTGCGCAACGTGTCCAGCCAAACAGGTTCTGATTCTGGCAAGGCAGACCTCTGTTCGGGTCGTGCTTCAAGCATTGTGGTCACCCTCCCAGCACGACGCCACCCCTACCGTTTTGCGTCAATCGGAGCATTTTTTCTTACGAATGACCCTTTTTTTTTGCCCTTGGTTTTTCATATTTGTGCAGCCCTTCTTCGCGGTGAACAGTACCGCACGGATGCTCTGTCGCCCATTGCTGAAGATTGTCACACCGTCCACGTGTGCACCCAACTCAAAACACCGTCGCACGCGACCCCATGTAGGTCCCTGGTGCGTGAAGTTCACACACACGACACGTCTCCAACGAACTGCCTTTAGTTTCTATCACAGGTTGACCACATTTGTATCAAGCTTGATTCATATGACATATGTGCTGGAGCTTGGAGGGAGTGCTAAGATTACATATTATTCTGTTATAAAGATTAGATAGTAATTAGTGATTTAGTCGTTAGTACTCATTAGATTGATCATATGTAATTTTAACATCGATCTTATTTACTCATTATAAATAAAGGTTGTGTGGTCATACACAACACACATTACAGTAAAACATTGTTATATTAAATATACTAATGTATAAAGTTGCTCAACAGGTTTGTATGTTGGTACCTATGGAAAACTCAGTCTTTGTCCTCATGTCCCAACTTGGAAGTTTACTATAATAAAGTCAAAAGTGTTACGGATTTGTACTATCTAAGTTGGTTTACAGTTCATTTGTGGAGGAGGCATGTGGAAATTAATGACTTACAATGTCCATTCTGTAGGAGCATGGACGAGGATGCAGCACATTTATTCTTCCACTGCAGCAAGATTACACCTCTTTGGTGGGAATCTATGTCTTGGGTGAGCATTCTCAGTGTATTCCCGCAGCACCCAAGGCAACATTTCTCCCAACATATGTCTGATAGGGTGGAAGGAATTCGGGGTAATAGATGGAGGCCCTGGTGGGTGGCCTTTACTTGGACTGTGTGGCAGCTGAGGAACAAGATCATATTTTCAATGGCACTTACAAACTGTTGGAGGATGCTCTATTCTTACTTTGGACATGGCTCAGAAATTTTGAGAAAGATTTTGTAGTTCACTACAACCATTGGTCATCTAACCTTAGAGATGCTTTTGTTCTTAGTCGAGGGTAGAAGTCATAGTTAGTGGTAGCTATACTAATCTGATTTCCAATTTGGTTCCCATCGAGACTGCTGTTGTGTAGTCTGTCTTAGGAACCATTCCACTGGATTTTAATGTAATCAAGGTACCTCTGGTACTTGGATTCATTTCATATATATATATATATATATATATATACTTATCTTTTGCTGACCAAAAAAAAAACAGTCCATTTGGCTTGAATGCAACATCAAGAATTTTGAGAAACTTTTGTCTGCCATAGATTTTTCAAGGGATTTGTTTCTTAGAAATTTAAAGATATTGAGAGCATAGTCAAGCTGACGGTTTACTTTTTTTTCACGTTCCTTTTACAGGCTTTCCCTGTTTTAGGAGGACTCCTGATCCTCCTGCCATGTATTTTAACCTTTCCTGCAATAACTTCTTATTTAATCCCTGAGAGAGAATAAGAAAAAGTATAGTAACAAACCTGGGAGATTAAGAACCTCAATGCCCAAAGGCCAACTATATCAGCTTTTGCTTCTTCCAGAGCCGAGTAAAATTCTTGCAATTCCTGTATCAAAAGGAATGATATTGCAATTTGTAAATAATATATTATATACAAATAGAATGGCACAATGAAGTATACACACAATATTCATTTTCTAAGCTTAAGATATTTCTCATTACTTGATTGATAGTATCCAAGGTATTACTGAAAGCGTAAGAGTTGGCATGATATAAATGGCAAACAAGACTGATAGTCTTGTCAACTGACGATGTAAGATTATCTGTAAGCAAACAAGGAATAGCAGGACTGAAACAAATGACCAAGAAGTACCAAACAATATCTATTGATGAGGATCAAAGAGGACCATCAAGTGAAAAGGGAAGAACTAAGAAGGAGGATACTTTCATTGGGCTAGGAGGACCTATGGCTAGGGAAAGAACCAAGAGGGCCAAGGAGGCTTGACAACAGGAGGTGACCAGCATATTTAATCTCAAGCAAACTATGGAAGAAGAAGAATCCAAGTTGGTCCAGTTAATCCAAATTGAAGAGGACTTCATTTAGAACCTTATTTAGGCGTATTTGGGTTTGTAGTCCAATTAGGACCTTGTTTGGACGTATTTGAGCTTGTAATTTGCATTGACTTGTTTGTATTTTGGGCTGCATATTTGGTTGTTCAAGTCATTCTAGGTTTTCTATTTGACATGTCAATAACTGTCATCAACATATGCTATCTTATAAATACATACTTGAGCTGAGTGGAAGTAGAAGGCAGTGATCAATTTCACGTGTTATATATTGTACTACTAAACTATAGAGCTAATAGGGCAAATCATGCCCAAAGAGACTCTTCAAGGCTATACAAGCATTTGTGATGACCACAGACCATGCCAACAGACTCTTCAATAGTGAGGACTCTACCACATTCACACAGTCTACCAAGAGATCCCAAGTCTTTAAATTCCTCTGCAGATTGGAATCTAAATATGATCCACTTCAGGTTGAGATCTATTTGAGTACGGTAAGAGAGTAGCAGTTATTCAACAGCACTCTTAGGTAGTATACTCTAGTTAGTACTAGTATGTTAGTTTGCTGACTTAGTGAGTTAGTTAGAGTTAGTTAATGAGAGCTGTTGACAGCTGTCATAACTAACAGTCCAGTCTATAAATACCAAACTGTAACCTTGAGTTCAGTGGCCAATAATATTTTCATCTTCTCTTTTCTAAATTTTTTCATTTCTCTCAAATATCCTCTCTTTAGAATTCTGTTAAGATTCAAGGAAGAAAAGTTTCCCTCACTACAAACGTTTTATATATCATTTGAAAAGAGAATTGCAAAAAAATTATGTTGAATGCAAAAAGTCATAGAGGGTGCATGCAGCCTTGGCATCTAAAAAGGCTCAAAAACTAGCACCCCCTCTAGAATCAAGAAGCCTCCAACAAAACCCAACTGGGAGGATTGTTGTTGAACTCATTGTAGAAGGGTTGAGTTGGCCACAGTATGGAGCCCAACTTTAAACTTCGTGAAGAGGACAAAGTGCATAATCACTCTAGGGGGGTATAAAGGCCTCTCAAACAGAGGTAGGCTCATCAAACTATATCTGAATCAGAGGTTACAAGTGGTTATCAACCAGCACTGGATCCAATGAGGAGGCACTTGTTCTAAGTAAAGTTGAATTGGAACAATTAAGGACCCTCAGAATCATTTAGTGAGCCATATGACACTTAGTCTCTTGCTATGCCTAGTATGAATTATAAGATCTTATCCTTTAATGTTTTCGTTTTGGGTACTATGTCCAAGGATCTTTGAATTACTATAGTGCTTCTAAGTTCTAACTGTATGACACCTCATCCCTCTAGTTTTTCAACATATTCTGCTCTTACCGGAAAACATCAGATTATCATTGCTAGCAGGTCAGTTAACCCAGTTGTTGGATGTGGTAACATCCACCTTTATCCTTCTCTTCACCATACACAAACTTACTCAAGATTATCATTTTTTTTTTTATCAGCAAAGATAATTATATATATATATATATATGAATCAGAAAGAAGTACCAGAGGTACTATGTACATAGGTAGGATACCATACACATGGTTCCTTAGAGAAACTAATGTAGTTTGTTTAGGAACCATATAATGGCTACACATAAGTAGTGCAGCTGCTAGAAATGCAAGCAAAAACTATCCTCTACTGATATAGAAAACCTTGTCGGATTTGACTCAACCATTGATTAAAGTGAATAGTAAAATCTTTCTCCAAGTTTCTTAACCACGTCCAAATTAAGAATATAGCATCCTCTAGCAGTTTGTTGACATTGAAAGGTGCATTGGAGAATATAATTCTGTTTCGCATCTGCCAAATGGACCAAACTACAGCCATCCACCAGCTTTGGCATCTCTTGATCCTTATACCAACCACCTGAACATTTGAGTGTTGGAGGAAATGATGTGTCAGGTTTGACGGGAAGGCACTTTTAATATTCACCCTGGACATAGTTTCCCACCAGATGGGCTGTATCTTCAAGCAATGAATAAATAAATGGGAAGCCTCCTCCTCCGAACAGCTACAAAAAAGGCATGACAAATCCATGATCTGCACTTGTCTCCTTTGCAGATTTTTCTTTGTTGGTAGTCTATTTGAAAATAATCTCCATGCAAATACAGCAATCCTACTAGGGATCTTCAACTTCCATAACTCCACATAGCCATCCTCCTTACTTCCAGCTGCTTCCCCCTCCCATAACAGCTGATAGGCACTATGAGTAGAATATGTGCCTGATTGGTGACCTATTCACTCCCATTCATCCTCTCCCTGTTGCTGAATGTTCCTGTCTTGAACCTCTCCCATGAAGTTATCAGCCACTTCAATTTCGCAGTCGAACAAAGGTCTTCTCCAGATAAAGTGCCACTCCCACCTATTATCCTTGTGAGATCCCAATTGTCGGATAGTCTGATGTTGTTGTGATAAGGTAAAGTCGAGGATATTTTTCTGCTAAAGATTCCTCCTGACACAGTCACCTATCCTCCCAGAATTTGATTCTATCTCCAACTCCTACCTTCCATCTAAATCCATCTTGGAGAGCCCTTCCCTGTTATGACTGATGTGCAGCCCTTTTTAAATCCCTCCACCAAGCTGACTCATTGGCTGCCCTTGCTTCATCCTCCAAACCCCTCCATCCGCCATATCTTGATTCCAATACTTTAGCCCAAAGTTCTCCTTGGTTATGTAAGAGATGCCACTTCCATTTGCCTAGTAGAGCAAGATTGAAAGTGTTGATGTCCTTGATGCCAAGCCCTCCCCTTTCTTTCGGTAAGCACACCTTCTCCCATCTAATCCAAGAGATCTTATTTTGGTCAAACCCTCCTCCCCATAGGAATCTATGTTGTATTTTCACTAGCTTGTCCACCACTAATTGAAGCACCCTGAAAAAAGAGAAGAAATAAATAGGAATTGATGTTAGTACTGACTTTATTAATGTCACTCTCCCCCCAAATGAAATGTGTCCTTGCTTCCATTTCGATAACTTTCTCTCACATTTATGGATAATCGGGTCCCACACCTAACATCGCCTCGGGTTGGACCCTATGGGTATACCAAGATAAACAAACGGAAAAGCCAGCAAACTACAATGCAAATAATTGGCTGCATCTTGCTTCCATTGATCTGTCACTCCAAAAGCTCCAAAACAGCTCTTAGCAAAGTTGATCCTTAAACCAGAAACCAGCTCAAAAGACCAAAGGATCACCTTTATAGCTTCCACATTCTCCTTGGATGCTTCCGCGAAAAAGATTGTGTCATCAGTATACTGTAGGATGCTGATGGGCACTTTATTGGCATCAACTGGGAAGGCCATGTACAGATTTTTCTCCAAAGCTCTCCTCATCAAACCAGTCAAACCTTTAGCAATAATATTAAATAAGAAGGGTGCCAATGGATCTCCTTGCCTAAGACCCCTTTGCAGTAGGAACTCAACTGTCAGGCTACCATTCACCAAAACAGAAATAGATGCAGATTTGACACACCCTTCAATCCACTTGATCCATTTTGGACTGAAACCTATTCTCTTCATCATATACATCAGAAAGTTCCATGAGACCAAATCATATGTCTTTTCATAATCCACTTTGAATACAAGGCATGATTTGTTACTCCTCTTGGCCTTATCTATCACCTCATTCGCTATGAGTGCACTATGAAGTAGATGTCTCCCTTCAATGAAAGCAGATTGGGCCTCGTTAATGATAAATGGCATCACCACCTTCAATCTTTTAGTCAACAGTTTCGCCACAATCTTGTACATGCAGCCTATAAGGGAGATAGGCCGGTAATCATTCAGGATTTGAGGATCAGACACCTTGGGGATTAATGCTAAGAAGGATGCATTACAACCCCTAGGGAAGACATCATTGGCATGAAATTCATCTAGAAAGCGAAGGACATCGGGTTTGAACAGGTGCCAAAACTTCTTTATGAACTTGAAATTGAAACCATCAGGCCCCGAACATCGCTCACTTCCACAAGCCCAAATAGCTTGCCTTACTTCCTCCTCCCGAAAAGAAGCCACCAGGATATTATTCTGATGTTGGTTGATGGTCTGGAAATTAATACCATCCAGCCTGGGCCTACAGTAGTTTGGTTCTTGAAATCTTTGTGAAAAGAAATCCCTAACCTCCTCCTTCACCTTATGTGGCTCGTCTATCCATGTTCCATCAAGCATGACCCCTTTGATAGAGTTATTCCTGCGGTTAGCACTCATCAGAAGGTGAAAATAGTGTGAATTGCAATCACCCTCCTTGATCCATCTCGATCTCGCTTTCTGCCTCAACAAAGATTCATGAGCTTGGGCCGCTAGCCATAGGGCTTCCTGTAATTGTTTTCTCTTTGTCTCTTCTTGTGAAGATAACTGCCTATGGATTGTGTCTTCCTCCAATTTATTTAGTTCCAACTCTATCTTTTGAACTTTTTGAATGTATCACCATACTGTTCCTTGTTCCAACTCTTCATCCTCTATTTTAATCTCTTAAATTTTTCTTTGAGCACATATCCGCCCCAACCTGGTTGTTGATGAGATGTCCAGCATTGATGAACAAGTTCCTTGAAGGAATTGTCTGATAACCAACAGTCCAAAACCCTAAAAGGTTTAGGATCTAAGAAATCGAACAATGATCTAAGAAATTTCTGGCAAGAGTAGTCTGGAAGCTTGCAGGCCATCTTCCAAGCCACTCCGAGGATACCAGAAACCTGTCCAATCTGCTCTAGAGGCACCATTGGATCTGTACCAAGTAAACTTTCTGCCTACACAAGGTACCTCTAGAATCTCCATATCATCTATCCATTCATTAAATTCATTCATGCTGCTATCTGTGGATAATCTTTGGCAACTCCCAAATCTTTCATCAGGGTCCCTAATGGAATTAAAATCGCCCAAGATACACCACAACCCCTCAAGTGCTGCTTTTAGCTGCCTTACAGTATCCCATAGAAGTCTCTTATTATGGATGTCGCAAGGTGAATAGACGGTAACTATATTGACCTGTTGTTCTTCTCTGATCCATTCCCCCACCAATAGTATAAAACCATTTCCAATAACTTTTCTCTAAAGCTTGAAGGATTTCTCACACCACATGCATAATATACCACCTGTTGTGTTAGTAGTAGGCTGCATCTCCCATGACACTTCTGCATCCCCCCAAAGCGCCTGGCACAAAGCATTGTCAATGACTTCTTTTTTTGTTTCTTGAAGACAAATCATATCAACAATCTCCATCTTTCTCAATCTTCTAATTGCTGCCCACTTTACACCCCTCCCCAAACCCCTAACATTATATGAAACTATATTCATTAACTCCTTATGTTATCTCCCCTCCTTTCCGCTTCTGTCTTGTCCCTTGCTTCCATCTGATTGATTTTTTCAATGATTATTTTCTGCTCCTCCACTCCTGAAACCCCCAATTGTTTAGCCTTGCTCCATATATAAGTTGCCTCTTGATTGTGTTGACTTTCGGATTCTGAGTTTGCAACTATATCGCCATTGTGATCAGATGTGTCATTGTTGTGAACCTGGTCAGCATTCTGAATTATCCCTTGTTGTGCCATGTTTTGTGTGGACTGATTCTGTAGATTAGCTCCCTGCATATCAATTTCTGATGTTGGATCGTAAAGGCCCAAATGGGATTTCTTTTGGCCCCTCCTTAGTCTTGAGTACACCTTTTTTTTATCAGCAAAAATAATATATATATATATATATATATATATATATAAAGGAGTACCAGAGATACTAAATTACAGAAATAGGAAAGACCATACAAATGGTGCCTGAAGACAGACTGAACATAGTCTTGAGTACACCTGCCACCCATTTTCCGTTCCAGCCTTGCTGTTTTCTGGATTGAGGCCCATATTGCCTTCTTTTCCGTTGGGGGTGTGACTTAGCAAACCCTGTTTTTTTGGACTGAGGCCCATCCCTTTAGCTGGCCCACTAATACCCTTACTGACCTGCTCCGTAAATATTTCTTCAATTCTGTCTACATCTCGTTCCTTTTTTTTTAAAATTGTCACGTGGCTGCCAGCTGTCATCGCACTGTGACTCATCACCTGCTTTCGTTGGATTAGCTGTCCCACTGGTTTCCCCCTTCTCCACATTTCCTTTTTCGTGAAAAATCTGAGTCCCTGTTACAGCATTGAGGTCATCCGTGCACTGTGCCTACCTGTGTTTGGCTGCAGCGTCACACATGTCAGTGACCGTTGTTCTCCTCCTTTGGGTATCATTCTGCCCCACCTCGGATTGTTGCTGATTTCCGCCTACCACCCTCCGGTTTTCGTCCATACCC